>NW_027490122.1:1369896-1465464 GCF_050948175.1 Xylocopa sonorina | reverse complement strand
GATATCGCATCTCATTTCTATGATTCATGGTAAGATATAATATGATTTGCGATGTATCATGTATTCCTCGTCTACACTTCAAATGAATGTAAATGCGACACTTCCTTGCTAGGAAATAGCGATTGCAGATGTCTACGTATCGTAGCAATAGAGTTCATATGATTCTTAAAACGCGATATCGCATCTCATTTCTATGTTTCATGGTAAGATATAACATGATTTGCGAAGTGTTATGTATTCCTCGTCTACACTTCAAATGAATGTGAATGCGATACTTCCTCGCTGGGAAATAGCGTTTGCAGATGTCTACGTATCGTAGCAATAGCTTTCTAATGCTTCTTAAAGCGCGATATCGCATCTCATTTCTATGTTTCATGATAAGATATAATATGATTTGCGAAGTGTCATGTATTCCTCGTCTACACATCAAATGAATGTAAATGCGACACCTCCTTGCAAGGAAATAGCGTTTGCAGATGTCTACGTATCGAAGCAATAGAGTTCAAATGCTTCTTAAAACGCGATATCACATCTCATTCCTATGTTTCATGGTAAGATATAATATGATTTGCGAAGTATCATGTATTCCTCGTCTACACTTCAAATGAATGTAAATGCGACACTTCCTTGCAAGGAAATAGCGTTTGCAGATGTCTACGTATGAAAGCAATAGAGTTCTAATGCTTCTTAAAACGCGATATCGCATCTCATTTCTATGTTTCATGGTAAGATATAATATGATTTGCGAAGTGTTATGTATTCCACGTCTACACTTCAAATGAATGTGAATGTGACACTTCCTCGCTAGGAAATAGCGTTTGCAGATGTCTGCGTATCGTAGCAGTAGAGATCTAATGCTTCTTAAAACGCTATATCGCATCTCATTTCTATGTTTCATGGTAAGATACAATATGATTTCGCGAAGAGTTATGTATTCCTCGTCTACACTTCAAATGAATGTGAATGCGACACTTCCTCGCTAGGAAATAGCGTTTGCAGATGTCTACGTATCGAAGCAATAGAGTTCAAATGCTTCTTAGAACGAGATATTGCATCTCATATTTATGTTTCATGATAAGATATAATATTCATTGCGAAGTGTTATGCATTCCTCGCCTACGATTCAAATGAATGTAAATGCGACACTTCCTTGCAAGGAAATAGCGTTTGCAGGTGTCTACGTATCGAAGCAATAGAGTTCAATTGCTTCTTAAAACGAGATATTGCATCTCATATCTATGTTTCATGATAAGATATAATATTCATTGCGAAGTGTTATGCATTCCTCGTCTACGATTCAAATGAATGTAAATGCGACACTTCCTTGCAAGGAAACAGCGTTTGCAGATGTCTACGTATCGTAGCAATAGAGTTCTAATGCTTCTTAAAACGCGATATCGCATCTCATTCCTATGTTTCATGGTAAGATATAATATGATTTGCGAAGTGTTATGTATTCCTCGTCTACACTTCAAATGAATGTGAATGCGACACTTCCTCGCTAGAAAATAGCGTTTGCTGATGTCTGCGTATCGTAGCAGTAGAGTTCTAATGATTCTTAAAACGCGATATCGCATCTCATTTCTATGTTTCATGGTAAGATATAATATGATTTGCGGAGTGTTATGTATTCCTCATCTACACTTCTAATGAATGTAAATGCGACACTTCTTTGCAAGGAAATAACGTTTGCAGATGTCTACGTATCGTTGCAATAGAGTTCTTATGATTCTTAAAACGCGATATCGCATCTCATTTCTATGTTTCATGGTAAGATATAATATGATTTGCGAAGTGTTATGTACTCCTCGTCTACACTTCAAATGAATGTAAATGCGACACTTCCTTGCAAGGAAATAGCGTTTGCAAATGTCTACCTATCGTAGCAGTAGTGTTCTAATGCTTCTTAGAACGCGATGTGGCATCTCATTTCTATGTTTCATGGTAAGATATAATATGATTTGCGAAGTGTTATGTATTCCTCGTCTACACTTCAAATGAATGTAAATGCGACACTTCCTTGCAAGGAAATAGCGTTTGCAGATGTCTACGTATGGAAGCAATAGAGTTCTAATGCTTCTTAAAACGCGATATCGCATCTCATTTCTATGTTTCATGGTAAGATATAATATGATTTGCGAAGTGTTATGTATTCCACGTCTACACTTCAAATGAATGTGAATGTGACACATCCTCGCTAGGAAATAGCGTTTGCAGATGTCTGCGTATCGTAGCAGTAGAGTTCTAATGCTTCTTAAAACGCTATATCGCATCTCATTTCTATGCTTCATGGTAAGATACAATATGATTTGCGAAGTGTTATGTATTCCTCGTCTACACTTCAAATGAATGTGAATGCGACACTTCCTCGCTAGGAAATAGCGTTTGCAGATGTCTACGTATCGAAGCAATAGAGTTCAAATGCTTCTTAGAAGGACATATTGCATCTCATATTTATGTTTCATGATAAGATATAATATTCATTGCGAAGTGTTATGCATTCCTCGCCTACGATTCAAATGAATGTAAATGAGACACTTCCTTGCAAGGAAATAGCGTTTGCAGGTGTCTACGTATCGAAGCAATAGAGTTCAATTGCTTCTTAAAACGAGATATTGCATCTCATATCTATGTTTCATGATAAGATATAATATTCATTGCGAAGTGTTATGCATTCCTCGTCTACGATTCAAATGAATGTAAATGCGACACTTCCTTGCAAGGAAACAGCGTTTGCAGATGTCTCCGTATCGTAGCAATAGAGTTCTAATGCTTCTTAAAACGCGATATCGCATCTCATTCCTATGTTTCATGGTAAGATATAATATGATTTGCGAAGTGTTATGTATTCCTCGTCTACACTTCAAATGAATGTGAATGCGACACTTCCTCGCTAGGAAATAGCGTTTGCAGATGTCTGCGTATCGTAGCAGTAGAGTTCTAATGATTCTTAAAACGCGATATCGCATCTCATTTCTATGTTTCATGGTAAGATATAATATGATTTGCGAAGTGTCATGCATTCCTCGTCTACGATTCAGATGAATGTAAATGCGACACTTCCTTGCAAGGAAATAGCGTTTGAAGATGTCTACGTATCGTACCAATGGATTTCTGATGCTTCTTAAAACGCGATATCGCATCTCATTTCTATGTTTCATGGTAAGGTATAATATGATTTGCGAAGTGTCATGTATTCCTCGTCCACGCTTCAAATGAATGTAAATGCGACACTTCCTTGCAAGGAAATAGCGTTTGCAAATGTCTACCTATCGTAGCAGTAGTGTTCTAATGCTTCTTAGAACGCGATATCGCATCTCATTTCTATGTTTCATGGTAAGATACAATATGATTTGCGAAGTGTTATGTATTCCTCGTCTACACTTCAAATGAATGTAAATGCGACACTTCCTCGCAAGGAAATAGCGTTTGCAGATGTCTACCTATCGAAGCAATAGAGTTCAAATGCTTCTTAAAACGAGATATTGCATCTCATATATATGTTTCATGATAAGATATAATATTCATTGCGAAGTGTTATGCATTCCTCGTCTGCGATTCAAATGAATGTAAATGCGACACTTCCTTGCAAGGAAATAGCATTTGCAGATGTCTACGTATCGTAGCAATAGAGTTCTAATGCTTCTTAAAACGCGATATCGCACCTCATTCCTATGTTTCATGGTAAGATATAATATGATTTGCGAAGTGTTATGTATTCCTCGTCTACATTTCAAATGAATGTAAATGCGACACTTCTTTGCAAGGAAATAGCGATTGCAGATGTCTACGTATCGTAGCAGTAGAGTTCTTACGATTCTTAAAACGCGATATCGCATCTCATTTCTATGTTTCGTGGTAAGATATAGTGTGATTTGCGAAGTGTTATGTATTCTTCGTCTACACATCAAATGAATGTAAATGAGACACTTCCTTGCAAGGAAATAGCGTTTGCAGATGTCTACGTATCGTAGCAATAGAGTTCTAATGCTTCTTAAAACGAGATATTGCATCTCATATCTATGTTTCATGATAAGATATAATATTCATTGCGAAGTGTTATGCATTCCTCGTCTACGATTCAAATGAATGTAAATGCGACACTTCCTTGCAAGGAAATAGCGTTTGCAGATGTCTACGTATCGTAGCAATAGAGTTCTTGTGATTCTTAGAACGCTATATTGCATCTCATTTTTACGTTTCATGGTAAGATATAATATGATTTGCGAAGTGTCATGTATGCCTCGTCTACGATTCAAATGAAAGTAAATGCGACACTTCCTTGCAAGGAAATAGCGTTTGCAGATGTCTACGTATCGTAGCAATAGAGTTCTAATGCTTCTTAAAACGCGATATCGCACCTCATTTCTATGTTTCATGGTAAGATATAATATGATTTGCGAAGTGTTATGCATTCCTCGTCTACGATTCAAATGAATGTAAATGCGACACTTCCTTGAAAGGAAATAGCGTTTGCAGATGTGTACGTATCGTAGCAATAGAGTTCTTATGATTCTTAGAACGCTATATTGCATCTCATTTTTACGTTTCATGGAAAGATATAATATGATTTGCGAAGTGTTATGTATTCCTCGTCTACACTTCAAATGAATGTGAATGTGACACTTCCTCGCTAGGAAATAGCGTTTGCAGATGTCTACGTATCGTAGCAATAGAGTTCATATGAATCTTAAAACGCGATATCGCATCTCAGTTCTATGTTTCATGGTAAGATATAACATGATTTGCGAAGTGTTATGTATTCCTCGTCTACACTTCAAATGAATGTGAATGCGATACTTCCTCGCTAGGAAATAGCGTTTGCAGATGTCTACGTATCGTAGCATTAGAGTTCTTGTGATTCTTAGAACGCTATATTGCATCTCATTTTTACGTTTCATGGTAAGATATAATATGATTTGCGAAGTGTCATGTATGCCTCGTCTACGATTCAAATGAAAGTAAATGCGACACTTCCTTGCAAGGAAATAGCGTTAGCAGATGTCTACGTATCGTAGCAATAGAGTTCTAATGCTTCTTAAAACGCGACATCGCATCTCATTTCTATGTTTCATGGTAAGATATAATATGATCTGCGAAGTGTTATGCATTCCTCGTCTACGATTCAAATGAATGTAAATGCGACACTTCCTTGAAAGGAAATAGCGTTTGCAGATGTGTACGTATCGTAGCAATAGAGTTCTTATGATTCTTAGAACGCTATATTGCATCTCATTTTTACGTTTCATGGTAAGATATAATATGATTTGCGAAGTGTTATGTCTTCCTCGTCTACACTTCAAATGAATGTGAATGTGACACTTCCTCGCTAGGAAATAGCGTTTGCAGATGTCTGCGTATCGTAGCAGTAGAGTTCTAATGCTTCTTAAAACGCGATATCGCATCTCATTTCTATGTTTCATGGTAAGGTATAATATGATTTGGGAAGTGTTATGTATTCCTCGTCTACACTTCAAATGAATGTAAATGCGACACTTTCTTGCAAGGAAATAGCGTTTGCAGATGTCTACGTGTCGTAGCAATGGATTTCTTATGATTCTTAAAACGCGATATCGGATCTCATTTCTATGTTTCATGGTAAGATATAATATGATTTGCGAAGTGTTATGTATTCCTCGTCTACACTTCAAATGAATGTAAATGCGACACTTCTTTGCAAGGAAATAGCGTTTGCAGATGTCTGCGTATCGTAGCAGTAGAGTTCTAATGCTTCTTAAAAGGCGATATCGCATCTCATTTCTATGTTTCATGGTAAGATATAATATGATTTGCGAAGTGTTATGTATTCCTCGTCTACACTTCAAATGAATGTAAATGCGACACTTCTTTGCTAGGAAATAGCGTTTGCAAATGTCTACCTATCGTAGCATAGTGTTCTAATGCTTCTTAAAACGCGATATCGCATCTCATTTCTATGATTCATGGTAAGATATAATATGATTTGCGATGTATCATGTATTCCTCGTCTACACTTCAAATGAATGTAAATGCGACACTTCCTTGCTAGGAAATAGCGATTGCAGATGTCTACGTATCGTAGCAATAGAGTTCATATGATTCTTAAAACGCGATATCGCATCTCATTTCTATGTTTCATGGTAAGATATAACATGATTTGCGAAGTGTTATGTATTCCTCGTCTACACTTCAAATGAATGTGAATGCGATACTTCCTCGCTGGGAAATAGCGTTTGCAGATGTCTACGTATCGTAGCAATAGCTTTCTAATGCTTCTTAAAGCGCGATATCGCATCTCATTTCTATGTTTCATGATAAGATATAATATGATTTGCGAAGTGTCATGTATTCCTCGTCTACACATCAAATGAATGTAAATGCGACACCTCCTTGCAAGGAAATAGCGTTTGCAGATGTCTACGTATCGAAGCAATAGAGTTCAAATGCTTCTTAAAACGCGATATCACATCTCATTCCTATGTTTCATGGTAAGATATAATATGATTTGCGAAGTATCATGTATTCCTCGTCTACACTTCAAATGAATGTAAATGCGACACTTCCTTGCAAGGAAATAGCGTTTGCAGATGTCTACGTATGGAAGCAATAGAGTTCTAATGCTTCTTAAAACGCGATATCGCATCTCATTTCTATGTTTCATGGTAAGATATAATATGATTTGCGAAGTGTTATGTATTCCTCGTCTACACTTCAAATGAATGTGAATGTGACACTTCCTCGCTAGGAAATAGCGTTTGCAGATGTCTACGTATCGTAGCAATAGAGTTCATATGAATCTTAAAACGCGATATCGCATCTCAGTTCTATGTTTCATGGTAAGATATAACATGATTTGCGAAGTGTTATGTATTCCTCGTCTACACTTCAAATGAATGTGAATGCGATACTTCCTCGCTAGGAAATAGCGTTTGCAGATGTCTACGTATCGTAGCATTAGAGTTCTTGTGATTCTTAGAACGCAATATTGCATCTCATTTTTACGTTTCATGGTAAGATATAATATGATTTGCGAAGTGTCATGTATGCCTCGTCTACGATTCAAATGAAAGTAAATGCGACACTTCCTTGCAAGGAAATAGCGTTAGCAGATGTCTACGTATCGTAGCAATAGAGTTCTAATGCTTCTTAAAACGCGACATCGCATCTCATTTCTATGTTTCATGGTAAGATATAATATGATCTGCGAAGTGTTATGCATTCCTCGTCTACGATTCAAATGAATGTAAATGCGACACTTCCTTGAAAGGAAATAGCGTTTGCAGATGTGTACGTATCGTAGCAATAGAGTTCTTATGATTCTTAGAACGCTATATTGCATCTCATTTTTACGTTTCATGGTAAGATATAATATGATTTGCGAAGTGTTATGTCTTCCTCGTCTACACTTCAAATGAATGTGAATGTGACACTTCCTCGCTAGGAAATAGCGTTTGCAGATGTCTGCGTATCGTAGCAGTAGAGTTCTAATGCTTCTTAAAACGCGATATCGCATCTCATTTCTATGTTTCATGGTAAGGTATAATATGATTTGGGAAGTGTTATGTATTCCTCGTCTACACTTCAAATGAATGTAAATGCGACACTTTCTTGCAAGGAAATAGCGTTTGCAGATGTCTACGTGTCGTAGCAATGGATTTCTTATGATTCTTAAAACGCGATATCGGATCTCATTTCTATGTTTCATGGTAAGATATAATATGATTTGCGAAGTGTTATGTATTCCTCGTCTACACTTCAAATGAATGTAAATGCGACACTTCTTTGCAAGGAAATAGCGTTTGCAGATGTCTGCGTATCGTAGCAGTAGAGTTCTAATGCTTCTTAAAAGGCGATATCGCATCTCATTTCTATGTTTCATGGTAAGATATAATATGATTTGCGAAGTGTTATGTATTCCTCGTCTACACTTCAAATGAATGTAAATGCGACACTTCTTTGCTAGGAAATAGCGTTTGCAAATGTCTACCTATCGTAGCATAGTGTTCTAATGCTTCTTAAAACGCGATATCGCATCTCATTTCTATGATTCATGGTAAGATATAATATGATTTGCGATGTATCATGTATTCCTCGTCTACACTTCAAATGAATGTAAATGCGACACTTCCTTGCTAGGAAATAGCGATTGCAGATGTCTACGTATCGTAGCAATAGAGTTCATATGATTCTTAAAACGCGATATCGCATCTCATTTCTATGTTTCATGGTAAGATATAACATGATTTGCGAAGTGTTATGTATTCCTCGTCTACACTTCAAATGAATGTGAATGCGATACTTCCTCGCTGGGAAATAGCGTTTGCAGATGTCTACGTATCGTAGCAATAGCTTTCTAATGCTTCTTAAAGCGCGATATCGCATCTCATTTCTATGTTTCATGATAAGATATAATATGATTTGCGAAGTGTTATGTATTCCTCGTCTACACTTCAAATGAATGTGAATGCGACACTTCCTCGCTAGAAAATAGCGTTTGCTGATGTCTGCGTATCGTAGCAGTAGAGTTCTAATGATTCTTAAAACGCGATATCGCATCTCATTTCTATGTTTCATGGTAAGATATAATATGATTTGCGAAGTGTCATGCATTCCTCGTCTACGATTCAGATGAATGTAAATGCGACACTTCCTTGCAAGGAAATAGCGTTTGAAGATGTCTACGTATCGTACCAATGGATTTCTGATGCTTCTTAAAACGCGATATCGCATCTCATTTCTATGTTTCATGGTAAGGTATAATATGATTTGCGAAGTGTCATGTATTCCTCGTCCACGCTTCAAATGAATGTAAATGCGACACTTCCTTGCAAGGAAATAGCGTTTGAAGATGTCTACGTATCGTACCAATGGATTTCTGATGCTTCTTAAAACGCGATATCGCATCTCATTTCTATGTTTCATGGTAAGGTATAATATGATTTGCGAAGTGTCATGTATTCCTCGTCCACGCTTCAAATGAATGTAAATGCGACACTTCCTTGCAAGGAAATAGCGTTTGCAAATGTCTACCTATCGTAGCAGTAGTGTTCTAATGCTTCTTAGAACGCGATATCGCATCTCATTTCTATGTTTCATGGTAAGATACAATATGATTTGCGAAGTGTTATGTATTCCTCGTCTACACTTCAAATGAATGTAAATGCGACACTTCCTCGCAAGGAAATAGCGTTTGCAGATGTCTACGTATCGAAGCAATAGAGTTCAAATGCTTCTTAAAACGAGATATTGCATCTCATATATATGTTTCATGATAAGATATAATATTCATTGCGAAGTGTTATGCATTCCTCGTCTGCGATTCAAATGAATGTAAATGCGACACTTCCTTGCAAGGAAATAGCATTTGCAGATGTCTACGTATCGTAGCAATAGAGTTCTAATGATTCTTAAAACGCGATATCGCATCTCATTTCTATGTTTCATGGTAAGATATAATATGATTTGCGAAGTGTTATGCATTCCTCGTCTACGATTCAGATGAATGTAAATGCGACACTTCCTTGCAAGGAAATAGCGTTTGAAGATGTCTACGTATCGTACCAATGGATTTCTGATGCTTCTTAAAACGCGATATCGCATCTCATTTCTATGTTTCATGGTAAGATATAATACGATTTGCGAAGTGTTATGTATTCCTCGGCTACACTTCAAATGAATGTGAATGCGACACTTCCTCGCTAGGAAATAGCGTTTGCAGATGTCTGCGTATCGTAGCAGTAGAGTTCTAATGATTCTTAAAACGCGATATCGCATCTCATTTCTATGTTTCATGGTAAGATATAATATGGTTTGCGAAGTGTCATGCATTCCTCGTCTACGATTCAGATGAATGTAAATGCGACACTTCCTTGCAAGGAAATAGCGTTTGAAGATGTCTACGTATCGTACCAATGGATTTCTGATGCTTCTTAAAACGCGATATCGCATCTCATTTCTATGTTTCATGGTAAGGTATAATATGATTTGCGAAGTGTCATGTATTCCTCGTCCACGCTTCAAATGAATGTAAATGCGACACTTCCTTGCAAGGAAATAGCGTTTGCATGTGTCTACGTATCGAAGCAATAGAGTTCAATTGCTTCTTAAAACGAGATATTGCATCTCATATCTATGTTTCATGGTAAGATATAATATGAATTGCGAAGTGTTATGTATTCCTCGTCTACACATCAAATGAATGTAAATGCGACACTTCTTTGCAAGGAAATAGCGTTTGCAGATGTCTACGTATCGTAGCAATAGTGTTCTTAAGATTCTTAAAACGCGATATCGCATCTCATTTCTATGCTTCATGGTAAGATATAATATGATTTGCGAAGTGTTATGTATTCCTCGTCTACACATCAAATGAATGTAAATGCGACACTTCCTTGCAAGGAAATAGCGTTTGCAGATGTCTACGTATCGTAGCAATAGAGTTCTTATGATTCTTAAAACGCGATATCGCATCTCATTTCTATGTTTCATGGTAAGGTATAATATGATTTGTGAAGTGTCATGTATTCCTCGTCTACACATCAAATGAATGTAAATGCGACACCTCCTTGCAAGGAAATAGCGTTTGCAGATGTCTACGTATCGACGCAATAGAGTTCAAATGCTTCTTAAAACGCGATATCACATCTCATTCCTATGTTTCATGGTAAGATATAATATGATTTGCGAAGTATCATGTATTCCTCGTCTACACTTCAAATGAATGTAAATGCGACACTTCCTTGCAAGGAAATAGCGTTTGCAGATGTCTACGTATGGAAGCAATAGAGTTCTAATGCTTCTTAAAACGCGATATCGCATCTCATTTCTATGTTTCATGGTAAGATATAATATGATTTGCGAAGTGTTATGTATTCCACGTCTACACTTCAAATGAATGTGAATGTGACACTTCCTCGCTAGGAAATAGCGTTTGCAGATGTCTGCGTATCGTAGCAGTAGAGATCTAATGCTTCTTAAAACGCTATATCGCATCTCATTTCTATGTTTCATGGTAAGATACAATATGATTTCGCGAAGAGTTATGTATTCCTCGTCTACACTTCAAATGAATGTGAATGCGACACTTCCTCGCTAGGAAATAGCGTTTGCAGATGTCTACGTATCGAAGCAATAGAGTTCAAATGCTTCTTAGAACGAGATATTGCATCTCATATTTATGTTTCATGATAAGATATAATATTCATTGCGAAGTGTTATGCATTCCTCGCCTACGATTCAAATGAATGTAAATGCGACACTTCCTTGCAAGGAAATAGCGTTTGCAGGTGTCTACGTATCGAAGCAATAGAGTTCAATTGCTTCTTAAAACGAGATATTGCATCTCATATCTATGTTTCATGATAAGATATAATATTCATTGCGAAGTGTTATGCATTCCTCGTCTACGATTCAAATGAATGTAAATGCGACACTTCCTTGCAAGGAAACAGCGTTTGCAGATGTCTACGTATCGTAGTAATAGAGTTCTAATGCTTCTTAAAACGCGATATCGCATCTCATTCCTATGTTTCATGGTAAGATATAATATGATTTGCGAAGTGTTATGTATTTCTCGTCTACACTTCAAATGAATGTGAATGCGACACTTCCTCGCTAGAAAATAGCGTTTGCTGATGTCTGCGTATCGTAGCAGTAGAGTTCTAATGATTCTTAAAACGCGATATCGCATCTCATTTCTATGTTTCATGGTAAGATATAATATGATTTGCGAAGTGTCATGCATTCCTCGTCTACGATTCAGATGAATGTAAATGCGACACTTCCTTGCAAGGAAATAGCGTTTGAAGATGTCTACGTATCGTACCAATGGATTTCTGATGCTTCTTAAAACGCGATATCGCATCTCATTTCTATGTTTCATGGTAAGGTATAATATGATTTGCGAAGTGTCATGTATTCCTCGTCCACGCTTCAAATGAATGTAAATGCGACACTTCCTTGCAAGGAAATAGCGTTTGAAGATGTCTACGTATCGTACCAATGGATTTCTGATGCTTCTTAAAACGCGATATCGCATCTCATTTCTATGTTTCATGGTAAGGTATAATATGATTTGCGAAGTGTCATGTATTCCTCGTCCACGCTTCAAATGAATGTAAATGCGACACTTCCTTGCAAGGAAATAGCGTTTGCAAATGTCTACCTATCGTAGCAGTAGTGTTCTAATGCTTCTTAGAACGCGATATCGCATCTCATTTCTATGTTTCATGGTAAGATACAATATGATTTGCGAAGTGTTATGTATTCCTCGTCTACACTTCAAATGAATGTAAATGCGACACTTCCTCGCAAGGAAATAGCGTTTGCAGATGTCTACGTATCGAAGCAATAGAGTTCAAATGCTTCTTAAAACGAGATATTGCATCTCATATATATGTTTCATGATAAGATATAATATTCATTGCGAAGTGTTATGCATTCCTCGTCTGCGATTCAAATGAATGTAAATGCGACACTTCCTTGCAAGGAAATAGCATTTGCAGATGTCTACGTATCGTAGCAATAGAGTTCTAATGATTCTTAAAACGCGATATCGCATCTCATTTCTATGTTTCATGGTAAGATATAATATGATTTGCGAAGTGTCATGCATTCCTCGTCTACGATTCAGATGAATGTAAATGCGACACTTCCTTGCAAGGAAATAGCGTTTGAAGATGTCTACGTATCGTACCAATGGATTTCTGATGCTTCTTAAAACGCGATATCGCATCTCATTTCTATGTTTCATGGTAAGATATAATACGATTTGCGAAGTGTTATGAATTCCTCGGCTACACTTCAAATGAATGTGAATGCGACACTTCCTCGCTAGGAAATAGCGTTTGCAGATGTCTGCGTATCGTAGCAGTAGAGTTCTAATGATTCTTAAAACGCGATATCGCATCTCATTTCTATGTTTCATGGTAAGATATAATATGATTTGCGAAGTGTCATGCATTCCTCGTCTACGATTCAGATGAATGTAAATGCGACACTTCCTTGCAGGGAAATAGCGTTTGAAGATGTCTACGTATCGTACCAATGGATTTCTGATGCTTCTTAAATCGCGATATCGCATCTCATTTCTATGTTTCATGGTAAGGTATAATATGATTTGCGAAGTGTCATGTATTCCTCGTCCACGCTTCAAATGAATGTAAATGCGACACTTCCTTGCAAGGAAATAGCGTTTGCAGGTGTCTACGTATCGAAGCAATAGAGTTCAATTGCTTCTTAAAACGAGATATTGCATCTCATATCTATGTTTCATGGTAAGATATAATATGAATTGCGAAGTGTTATGTATTCCTCGTCTACACATCAAATGAATGTAAATGCGACACTTCTTTGCAAGGAAATAGCGTTTGCAGATGTCTACGTATCGTAGCAATAGTGTTCTTAAGATTCTTAAAACGCGATATCGCATCTCATTTCTATGCTTCATGGTAAGATATAATATGATTTGCGAAGTGTTATGTATTCCTCGTCTACACATCAAATGAATGTAAATGCGACACTTCCTTGCAAGGATATAGCGTTTGCAGATATCTACGTATCGTGGAAATAGTGTTCTTATGATTCTTAAAACGCGATATCGCATCTCATTCCTATGTTTCATGGTAAGATATAATATGATTTGCGAAGTGTTATGTATTCCTCGTCTACACTTCAAATGAATGTGAATGCGACACTTCCTCGCTAGAAAATAGCGTTTGCTGATGTCTGCGTATCGTAGCAGTAGAGTTCTAATGATTCTTAAAACGCGATATCGCATCTCATTTCTGTGTTTCATGGTAAGATATAATATGATTTGCGAAGTGTCATGCATTCCTCGTCTACGATTCAGATGAATGTAAATGCGACACTTCCTTGCAAGGAAATAGCGTTTGAAGATGTCTACGTATCGTACCAATGGATTTCTGATGCTTCTTAAAACGCGATATCGCATCTCATTTCTATGTTTCATGGTAAGGTATAATATGATTTGCGAAGTGTCATGTATTCCTCGTCCACGCTTCAAATGAATGTAAATGCGACACTTCCTTGCAAGGAAATAGCGTTTGCAAATGTCTACCTATCGTAGCAGTAGTGTTCTAATGCTTCTTAGAACGCGATATCGCATCTCATTTCTATGTTTCAT
Source organism: Xylocopa sonorina (assembly GCF_050948175.1). Classification (NCBI taxonomy): domain Eukaryota; kingdom Metazoa; phylum Arthropoda; class Insecta; order Hymenoptera; family Apidae; genus Xylocopa; species Xylocopa sonorina. The sequence continues at coordinate 1,451,342 of NW_027490122.1, read as the reverse complement.
GGTAAGATACAATATGATTTGCGAAGTGTTATGTATTCCTCGTCTACACTTCAAATGAATGTAAATGCGACACTTCCTCGCAAGGAAATAGCGTTTGCAGATGTCTACGTATCGAAGCAATAGAGTTCAAATGCTTCTTAAAACGAGATATTGCATCTCATATATATGTTTCATGATAAGATATAATATTCATTGCGAAGTGTTATGCATTCCTCGTCTGCGATACAAATGAATGTAAATGCGACACTTCCTTGCAAGGAAATAGCATTTGCAGATGTCTACGTATCGTAGCAATAGAGTTCTAATGATTCTTAAAACGCGATATCGCATCTCATTTCTATGTTTCATGGTAAGATATAATATGATTTGCGAAGTGTCATGCATTCCTCGTCTACGATTCAGATGAATGTAAATGCGACACTTCCTTGCAAGGAAATAGCGTTTGAAGATGTCTACGTATCGTACCAATGGATTTCTGATGCTTCTTAAAACGCGATATCGCATCTCATTTCTATGTTTCATGGTAAGATATAATACGATTTGCGAAGTGTTATGTATTCCTCGGCTACACTTCAAATGAATGTGAATGCGACACTTCCTCGCTAGGAAATAGCGTTTGCAGATGTCTGCGTATCGTAGCAGTAGAGTTCTAATGATTCTTAAAACGCGATATCGCATCTCATTTCTATGTTTCATGGTAAGATATAATATGATTTGCGAAGTGTCATGCATTCCTCGTCTACGATTCAGATGAATGTAAATGCGACACTTCCTTGCAAGGAAATAGCGTTTGAAGATGTCTACGTATCGTACCAATGGATTTCTGATGCTTCTTAAAACGCGATATCGCATCTCATTTCTATGTTTCATGGTAAGGTATAATATGATTTGCGAAGTGTCATGTATTCCTCGTCCACGCTTCAAATGAATGTAAATGCGACACTTCCTTGCAAGGAAATAGCGTTTGCATGTGTCTACGTATCGAAGCAATAGAGTTCAATTGCTTCTTAAAACGAGATATTGCATCTCATATCTATGTTTCATGGTAAGATATAATATGAATTGCGAAGTGTTATGTATTCCTCGTCTACACATCAAATGAATGTAAATGCGACACTTCTTTGCAAGGAAATAGCGTTTGCAGATGTCTACGTATCGTAGCAATAGTGTTCTTAAGATTCTTAAAACGCGATATCGCATCTCATTTCTATGCTTCATGGTAAGATATAATATGATTTGCGAAGTGTTATGTATTCCTCGTCTACACATCAAATGAATGTAAATGCGACACTTCCTTGCAAGGAAATAGCGTTTGCAGATGTCTACGTATCGTAGCAATAGAGTTCTTATGATTCTTAAAACGCGATATCGCATCTCATTTCTATGTTTCATGGTAAGGTATAATATGATTTGTGAAGTGTCATGTATTCCTCGTCTACACATCAAATGAATGTAAATGCGACACCTCCTTGCAAGGAAATAGCGTTTGCAGATGTCTACGTATCGACGCAATAGAGTTCAAATGCTTCTTAAAACGCGATATCACATCTCATTCCTATGTTTCATGGTAAGATATAATATGATTTGCGAAGTATCATGTATTCCTCGTCTACACTTCAAATGAATGTAAATGCGACACTTCCTTGCAAGGAAATAGCGTTTGCAGATGTCTACGTATGGAAGCAATAGAGTTCTAATGCTTCTTAAAACGCGATATCGCATCTCATTTCTATGTTTCATGGTAAGATATAATATGATTTGCGAAGTGTTATGTATTCCACGTCTACACTTCAAATGAATGTGAATGTGACACTTCCTCGCTAGGAAATAGCGTTTGCAGATGTCTGCGTATCGTAGCAGTAGAGATCTAATGCTTCTTAAAACGCTATATCGCATCTCATTTCTATGTTTCATGGTAAGATACAATATGATTTCGCGAAGAGTTATGTATTCCTCGTCTACACTTCAAATGAATGTGAATGCGACACTTCCTCGCTAGAAAATAGCGTTTGCTGATGTCTGCGTATCGTAGCAGTAGAGTTCTAATGATTCTTAAAACGCGATATCGCATCTCATTTCTATGTTTCATGGTAAGATATAATATGATTTGCGAAGTGTCATGCATTCCTCGTCTACGATTCAGATGAATGTAAATGCGACACTTCCTTGCAAGGAAATAGCGTTTGAAGATGTCTACGTATCGTACCAATGGATTTCTGATGCTTCTTAAAACGCGATATCGCATCTCATTTCTATGTTTCATGGTAAGGTATAATATGATTTGCGAAGTGTCATGTATTCCTCGTCCACGCTTCAAATGAATGTAAATGCGACACTTCCTTGCAAGGAAATAGCGTTTGCAAATGTCTACCTATCGTAGCAGTAGTGTTCTAATGCTTCTTAGAACGCGATATCGCATCTCATTTCTATGTTTCATGGTAAGATACAATATGATTTGCGAAGTGTTATGTATTCCTCGTCTACACTTCAAATGAATGTAAATGCGACACTTCCTCGCAAGGAAATAGCGTTTGCAGATGTCTACGTATCGAAGCAATAGAGTTCAAATGCTTCTTAAAACGAGATATTGCATCTCATATATATGTTTCATGATAAGATATAATATTCATTGCGAAGTGTTATGCATTCCTCGTCTGCGATTCAAATGAATGTAAATGCGACACTTCCTTGCAAGGAAATAGCATTTGCAGATGTCTACGTATCGTAGCAATAGAGTTCTAATGATTCTTAAAACGCGATATCGCATCTCATTTCTATGTTTCATGGTAAGATATAATATGATTTGCGAAGTGTCATGCATTCCTCGTCTACGATTCAGATGAATGTAAATGCGACACTTCCTTGCAAGGAAATAGCGTTTGAAGATGTCTACGTATCGTACCAATGGATTTCTGATGCTTCTTAAAACGCGATATCGCATCTCATTTCTATGTTTCATGGTAAGATATAATACGATTTGCGAAGTGTTATGTATTCCTCGGCTACACTTCAAATGAATGTGAATGCGACACTTCCTCGCTAGGAAATAGCGTTTGCAGATGTCTGCGTATCGTAGCAGTAGAGTTCTAATGATTCTTAAAACGCGATATCGCATCTCATTTCTATGTTTCATGGTAAGATATAATATGATTTGCGAAGTGTCATGCATTCCTCGTCTACGATTCAGATGAATGTAAATGCGACACTTCCTTGCAAGGAAATAGCGTTTGAAGATGTCTACGTATCGTACCAATGGATTTCTGATGCTTCTTAAAACGCGATATCGCATCTCATTTCTATGTTTCATGGTAAGGTATAATATGATTTGCGAAGTGTCATGTATTCCTCGTCCACGCTTCAAATGAATGTAAATGCGACACTTCCTTGCAAGGAAATAGCGTTTGCATGTGTCTACGTATCGAAGCAATAGAGTTCAATTGCTTCTTAAAACGAGATATTGCATCTCATATCTATGTTTCATGGTAAGATATAATATGAATTGCGAAGTGTTATGTATTCCTCGTCTACACTTCAAATGAATGTGAATGCGACACTTCCTCGCTAGGAAATAGCGTTTGCAGATGTCTGCGTATCGTAGCAGTAGAGTTCTAATGATTCTTAAAACGCGATATCGCATCTCATTTCTATGTTTCATGGTAAGATATAATATGATTTGCGAAGTGTCATGCATTCCTCGTCTACGATTCAGATGAATGTAAATGCGACACTTCCTTGCAAGGAAATAGCGTTTGAAGATGTCTACGTATCGTACCAATGGATTTCTGATGCTTCTTAAAACGCGATATCGCATCTCATTTCTATGTTTCATGGTAAGGTATAATATGATTTGTGAAGTGTCATGTATTCCTCGTCTACACATCAAATGAATGTAAATGCGACACCTCCTTGCAAGGAAATAGCGTTTGCAGATGTCTACGTATCGTAGCAATAGTGTTCTTAAGATTCTTAAAACGCGATATCGCATCTCATTTCTATGCTTCATGGTAAGATATAATATGATTTGCGAAGTGTTATGTATTCCTCGTCTACACATCAAATGAATGTAAATGCGACACTTCCTTGCAAGGAAATAGCGTTTGCAGATGTCTACGTATCGTGGAAATAGTGTTCTTATGATTCTTAAAACGCGATATCGCATCTCATTTCTATGTTTCATGGTAAGATATAATATGATTTGCGAACTGTTATGTATTCCTCGTCTACACTTCAAATGAATGTAAATGCGACACTTCCTAGCAAGGAAATAGAGTTTGCAGATGTCTACGTGTCGAAGCAATAGAGTTCAAATGCTTCTTAAAACGAGATATTGCATCTTATATCTATATTTCATGATAAGATATAATATTCATTGCGAAGTGTTATGCATTCCTCGTCTACGATTCAAATGAATGAAAATGCGACACTTCCTTGCAAGGAAATAGCGTTTGCAGATGTCTACGTATCGTAGCAATAGAGTTCTAATGCTTCTTAAAACGCGATATCACATCTCATTTCTATGTTTCATGGTAAGATAGAATATGATTTGCGAAGTGTTATGTATTCCTCGTCTACACATCAAATGAATGTAAATGCGACACTTCCTTGCAAGGAAATAGCGTTTGCAGATGTCTACGTATCGTAGCAATAGAGTTCTTATGATTCTTAAAACGCGATATCGCGTCTCATTTCTATGTTTCATGGTAAGGTATAATATGATATGCGAAGTGTTATGTATCCGTCGTCTACACTTCAAATGAATGTAAATGCGACACTTTCTTGCAAGGAAATAGCGTTTGCAGATGTCTACGTATCGTAGCATTGGATTTCTGATGCTTCTTAAAACACGATATCGCATCTCATTTCTATGTTTCATGGTAAGATATAATATGATTTGCGAAGTGTTATGTATTCCTCGTCTACACTTCAAATGAATGTAAATGCGACACATCTTTGCAAGGAAATAGCGTTTGCAGATGTCTACGTATCGTTGCAATAGAGTTCTTATGATTCTTAAAACGCGATATCGCATCTCATTTCTATGTTTGATGGTAAGGTATAATATGATTTGCGGAGTGTTATGTATTCCTCGTCTACACTTCAAATGAATGTAAATGCGACACTTCCTTGCAAGGAAATAGCGTTTGCAGATGTCTACGTATCGTAGCAATAGTGTTCTTATGATTCTTAAAACGCGATATCGCATCCCATTTCTATGTTTCATGGTAAGATATAATATGATTTGCGAAGTGATATGTATTCCTCGTCTACACATCAAATGAATGTAAATGCGACACTTCCTTGCAAGGAAATAGCGTTTGCAGATGTCTACGTATCGTAGAAATAGTGTTCTTATGATTCCTAAAACGCGATATCGCATCTCATTTCTATGTTTCATGGTAAGATATAATATGATTTGCGAAGTATTATGTATTCCTCGTCTACACATCAAATGAATGTAAATGCGACACTTTCTTGCAAGGAAATAGCGTTTGCAGATGTCTACGTATCTTAGCAATAGAGTTCTTATGATTCTTAAAACGCGATATCGCATCACATTTCTATGTTTCATGGTAAGATATAATATGATTTGCGGAGTGTTATGTATTCCTCGTCTACACTTCAAATGAATGTGAATGCCACACTTCCTCGCTAGGAAATAGCGTTTGCAGATGTCTACGTACCGAAGCAATAGAGTTCTAATGCTTCTTAAAACGCGATATCGCATCTCATTTCTATGTTTCATGGTAAGGTATAATATGAGTTGCGAAGTGTTATGTATTCCTCGTCTACACTTCAAATGAATGTAAATGCGACACTTTCTTGCAAGGAAATAGCGTTTGCAGATGTCTACGTATCTTAGCAATAGAGTTCTTATGATTCTTAAAACGCGATATCGCATCACATTTCTATGTTTCATGGTAAGATATAATATGATTTGCGGAGTGTTATGTATTCCTCGTCTACGATTCAGATGAATGTAAATGCGACACTTCCTTGCAAGGAAATAGCGTTTGAAGATGTCTACGTATCGTACCAATGGATTTCTGATGCTTCTTAAAACGCGATATCGCATCTCATTTCTATGTTTCATGGTAAGATATAATACGATTTGCGAAGTGTTATGTATTCCTCGGCTACACTTCAAATGAATGTGAATGCGACACTTCTTTGCAAGGAAATAGCGTTTGCAGATGTCTACGTATCGTAGCAATAGAGTTCTTATGACTCTTAAAACGCGATATCGCATCTCATTTCTATGTTTCATGGTAAGGTATAATATGATATGCGAAGTGTTATGTATCCGTCGTCTACACTTCAAATGAATGTAAATGCGACACTTTCTTGCAAGGAAATAGCGTTTGCAGATGTCTACGTATCTTAGCAATAGAGTTCTTATGATTCTTAAAACGCGATATCGCATCACATTTCTATGTTTCATGGTAAGATATAATATGATTTGCGGAGTGTTATGTATTCCTCGTCTACACTTCAAATGAATGTGAATGCCACACTTCCTCGCTAGGAAATAGCGTTTGCAGATGTCTACGTACCGAAGCAATAGAGTTCTAATGCTTCTTAAAACGCGATATCGCATCTCATTTCTATGTTTCATGGTAAGGTATAATATGAGTTGCGAAGTGTTATGTATTCCTCGTCTACACTTCAAATGAATGTAAATGCGACACTTTCTTGCAAGGAAATAGCGTTTGCAGATGTCTACGTATCTTAGCAATAGAGTTCTTATGATTCTTAAAACGCGATATCGCATCACATTTCTATGTTTCATGGTAAGATATAATATGATTTGCGGAGTGTTATGTATTCCTCGTCTACACTTCAAATGAATGTGAATGCCACACTTCCTCGCTAGGAAATAGCGTTTGCAGATGTCTACGTACCGAAGCAATAGAGTTCTAATGCTTCTTAAAACGCGATATCGCATCTCATTTCTATGTTTCATGGTAAGGTATAATATGAGTTGCGAAGTGTTATGTATTCCTCGTCCACACTTCAAATGAATGTAAATGCGACACTTTCTTGCAAGGAAATAGCGTTTGCAGATGTCTACGTATCGTAGCAATAGAGTTCTTATGATTCTTAAAACGCGATATCGCATCACATTTCTATGTTTCATGGTAAGATATAATATGATTTGCGGAGTGTTATGTATTCCTCGTCTACACTTCAAATGAATGTGAATGCCACACTTCCTCGCTAGGAAATAGCGTTTGCAGATGTCTACGTATCGAAGCAATAGGGTTCTAGTGCTTCCTAAAACGCGATATCGCATCTCATTTCTATGTTTCATGGTAAGATATAATATGATTTGCGAATTGTCATGTATTCCTCGTCCACACTTCAAATGAATGTGAATGCGACACTTCCTCGCTAGGAAATAACGTTTGCAGATGTCTACGTATCGTAGCAGTTGAGTTCTAATGCCTCTTAAAACGCGATATCGCATCTCATTTCTATGTTTCATGGTAAGATATAATATGATTTGCGAAGGGTTATGTATTCCTCGTCTACACACCAAATGAATGTAAATGCGACACTTCCTTGCAAGGAAATAGCTTTTGCAGATGTCTACGTATCGTAGCAATGGCTTTCTGATGCTTCTTAAAACGCGATATCGCATGTCATTTCTATGTTTCATGGTAAGATATAATATGATTTGCGAAGTGTTATGTATTCCTCGTCTACACTTCAAATGAATGTAAATGCGACACTTCTTTTCAAGGAAATAGCGCTTGCAGATGTCTTCGTATCGAAGCAATAGAGTTCTTATGATTCTTAAAACGCGATATTGCATCTCATTTCTATGTTTCATGGTAAGATATAATATGATTTGCGAAGTGTTATGTATTCCTCGTCTACACTTCAAATGAATGTAAATGCGGCACTTCTATACAAGGAAATAGTGTTTGCAGATGTCTACGTATCGTAGCAATAGAGTTCTTATGATTCTTAAAACGCGATATCGCATCTCATTTCTATGTTTCATGGTAAGATATAATATGATTTGCGGAGTGTTATGTATTCCTCGTCTACACTTCTAATGAATGTAAATGCGACACTTCTTTGCAAGGAAATAGCGTTTGCAGATGTCTACGTATCGTTGCAATAGAGTTCTTATGATTCTTAAAACGCGATATCGCATCTCATTTCTATGTTTCATGGTAAGATATAATATGATTTGCGGAGTGTTATGTATTCCTCGTCTACACTTCAAATGAATGTAAATGCGACACTTCCTTGCAAGGAAATAGCGTTTGCAGATGTCTACGTATCGTAGTAATAGTGTTCTTATGATTCTTAAAACGCGATATCGCATCTCATTTCTATGTTTCATGGTAAGATATAATATGATTTGCGAAGTGTTATATATTCCTCGTCTACACATCAAATGAATGTAAATGCGACACTTCTTTGCAAGGAAGTAGCGTTTGCAGATGTCTACGTATCGTAGCAATAGTGTTCTTATGGTTCTTAAAACGCGATATCGCACCTCATTTCTATGTTTCATGGTAAGATATAATATGATTTGCGAAGTGTTATGTACTCCTCGTCTACACTTCAAATGAATGTAAATGCGACACTTCCTTGCAAGGAAATAGCGTTTGCAAATGTCTACCTATCGTAGCAGTAGTGTTCTAATGCTTCTTAGAACGCGATGTGGCATCTCATTTCTATGTTTCATGGTAAGATATAATATGATTTGCGAAGTGTTATGTATTCCTCGTCTACACTTCAAATGAATGTAAATGCGACACTTCCTTGCAAGGAAATAGCGTTTGCAGATGTCTACGTATGGAAGCAATAGAGTTCTAATGCTTCTTAAAACGCGATATCGCATCTCATTTCTATGTTTGATGGTAAGATATAATATGATTTGCGAAGTGTTATGTATTCCACGTCTACACTTCAAATGAATGTGAATGTGACACTTCCTCGCTAGGAAATAGCGTTTGCAGATGTCTGCGTATCGTAGCAGTAGAGATCTAATGCTTCTTAAAACGCTATATCGCATCTCATTTCTATGTTTCATGGTAAGATACAATATGATTTGCGAAGTGTTATGTATTCCTCGTCTACACTTCAAATGAATGTGAATGCGACACTTCCTCGCTAGGAAATAGCGTTTGCAGATGTCTACGTATCGAAGCAATAGAGTTCAAATGCTTCTTAGAACGAGATATTGCATCTCATATTTATGTTTCATGATAAGATATAATATTCATTGCGAAGTGTTATGCATTCCTCGCCTACGATTCAAATGAATGTAAATGCGACACTTCCTTGCAAGGAAATAGCGTTTGCAGGTGTCTACGTATCGAAGCAATAGAGTTCAATTGCTTCTTAAAACGAGATATTGCATCTCATATCTATGTTTCATGATAAGATATAATATTCATTGCGAAGTGTTATGCATTCCTCGTCTACGATTCAAATGAATGTAAATGCGACACTTCCTTGCAAGGAAACAGCGTTTGCAGATGTCTACGTATCGTAGCAATAGAGTTCTAATGCTTCTTAAAACGCGATATCGCATCTCATTCCTATGTTTCATGGTAAGATATAATATGATTTGCGAAGTGTCATGCATTCCTCGTCTACGATTCAGATGAATGTAAATGCGACACTTCCTTGCAAGGAAATAGCGTTTGAAGATGTCTACGTATCGTACCAATGGATTTCTGATGCTTCTTAAAACGCGATATCACATCTCATTTCTATGTTTCATGATAAGATATAATATTCATTGCGAAGTGTTATGCATTCCTCGTCTACGATTCAAACGAATGAAAATGCGACACTTCCTTGCAAGGAAATAGCGTTTGCAGATGTCTACGTATCGTAGCAATAGAGTTCTCATGCTTCTTAAAACGCGATATCGCATCTCATTTCTATGTTTCATGGTAAGATAGAATATGATTTGCGAAGTGTTATGTATTCCTCGTCTACACATCAAATGAATGTAAATGCGACACTTCCTTGCAAGGAAATAGCGTTTGCAGATGTCTACGTATCGTAGCAATAGAGTTCTTATGACTCTTAAAACGCGATATCGCATCTCATTTCTATGTTTCATGGTAAGGTATAATATGATATGCGAAGTGTTATGTATCCGTCGTCTACACTTCAAATGAATGTAAATGCGACACTTTCTTGCAAGGAAATAGCGTTTGCAGATGTCTACGTATCTTAGCAATAGAGTTCTTATGATTCTTAAAACGCGATATCGCATCACATTTCTATGTTTCATGGTAAGATATAATATGATTTGCGGAGTGTTATGTATTCCTCGTCTACACTTCAAATGAATGTGAATGCCACACTTTCTCGCTAGGAAATAGCGTTTGCAGATGTCTACGTACCGAAGCAATAGAGTTCTAATGCTTCTTAAAACGCGATATCGCATCTCATTTCTATGTTTCATGGTAAGGTATAATATGAGTTGCGAAGTGTTATGTATTCCTCGTCTACACTTCAAATGAATGTAAATGCGACACTTTCTTGCAAGGAAATAGCGTTTGCAGATGTCTACGTATCGTAGCAATAGAGTTCTTATGATTCTTAGAACGCGATATCGCATCACATTTCTATGTTTCATGGTAAGATATAATATGATTTGCGGAGTGTTATGTATTCCTCGTCTACACTTCAAATGAATGTGAATGCCACACTTCCTCGCTAGGAAATAGCGTTTGCAGATGTCTACGTATCGAAGCAATAGAGTTCTAATGCTTCCTAAAACGCGATATCGCATCTCATTTCTATGTTTCATGGTAAGGTATAATATGAGTTACGAAGTGTTATGTATTCCTCGTCTACACTCCAAATGAATGTAAATGCGACACTTTCTTGCAAGGAAATAGCGTTTGCAGATGTCTACGTATCGTAGCAATGGATTTCTGATGCTTCTTAAAACGCGATATGGCATCTCATTTCTATGTTTCATGGTAAGATATAATATGATTTGCGAATTGTCATGTATTCCTCGTCCACGCTTCAAATGAATGTGAATGCGACACTTCCTCGCTAGGAAATAACGTTTGCAGATGTCTACGTATCGTAGCAGTTGAGTTCTAATGCCTCTTAAAACGCGATATCGCATCTCATTTCTATGTTTCATGGTAAGATATAATATGATTTGCGAAGTGTTATGTATTCCTCGTCTACACACCAAATGAATGTAAATGCGACACTTCCTTGCAAGGAAATAGCTTTTGCAGATGTCTACGTATCGTAGCAATGGCTTTCTGATGCTTCTTAAAACGCGATATCGCATGTCATATCTATGTTTCATGGTAAGATATAATATGATTTGCGAAGTGTTATGTATTCCTCGTCTACACTTCAAATGAATGTAAATGCGACACTTCTTTTCAAGGAAATAGCGCTTGCAGATGTCTACGTATCGAAGCAATAGAGTTCTTATGATTCTTAAAACGCGATATTGCATCTCATTTCTATGTTTCATGGTAAGATATAATATGATTTGCGAAGAGTTATGTATTCCTCGTCTACACTTCAAATGAATGTAAATGCGACACTTCTATGCAAGGAAATAGCGTTTGCAGATGTCTACGTATCGTAGCAATAGAGTTCTTATGATTCTTAAAACGCGATATCGCATCTCATTTCTATGTTTCATGGTAAGATATAATATGATTTGCGGAGTGTTATGTATTCCTCGTCTACACTTCTAATGAATGTAAATGCGACACTTCTTTGCAAGGAAATAGCGTTTGCAGATGTCTACGTATCGTTGCAATAGAGTTCTTATGATTCTTAAAACGCGATATCGCATCTCATTTCTATGTTTCATGGTAAGATATAATATGATTTGCGAATTGTCATGTATTCCTCGTCCACACTTCAAATGAATGTGAATGCGACACTTCCTCGCTAGGAAATAACGTTTGCAGATGTCTACGTATCGTAGCAGTTGAGTTCTAATGCCTCTTAAAACGCGATATCGCATCTCATTTCTATGTTTCATGGTAAGATATAATATGATTTGCGAAGGGTTATGTATTCCTCGTCTACACACCAAATGAATGTAAATGCGACACTTCCTTGCAAGGAAATAGCTTTTGCAGATGTCTACGTATCGTAGCAATGGCTTTCTGATGCTTCTTAAAACGCGATATCGCATGTCATTTCTATGTTTCATGGTAAGATATAATATGATTTGCGAAGTATTATGTATTCCTCGTCTACACTTCAAATGAATGTAAATGCGACACTTCTTTTCAAGGAAATAGCGCTTGCAGATGTCTACGTATCGAAGCAATAGAGTTCTTATGATTCTTAAAACGCGATATTGCATCTCATTTCTATGTTTCATGGTAAGATATAATATGATTTGCGAAGTGTTATGTATTCCTCGTCTACACTTCAAATGAATGTAAATGCGACACTTCTATGCAAGGAAATAGCGTTTGCAGATGTCTACGTATCGTAGCAATAGAGTTCTTATGATTCTTAAAACGCGATATCGCATCTCATTTCTATGTTTCATGGTAAGATATAATATGATTTGCGGAGTGTTATGTATTCCTCGTCTACACTTCTAATGAATGTAAATGCGACACTTCTTTGCAAGGAAATAGCGTTTGCAGATGTCTACGTATCGTTGCAATAGAGTTCTTATGATTCTTAAAACGCGATATCGCATCTCATTTCTATGTTTCATGGTAAGATATAATATGATTTGCGGAGTGTTATGTATTCCTCGTCTACACTTCAAATGAATGTAAATGCGACACTTCCTTGCAAGGAAATAGCGTTTGCAGATGTCTACGTATCGTAGTAATAGTGTTCTTATGATTCTTAAAACGCGATATCGCATCTCATTTCTATGTTTCATGGTAAGATATAATATGATTTGCGAAGTGTTATATATTCCTCGTCTACACATCAAATGAATGTAAATGCGACACTTCTTTGCAAGGAAGTAGCGTTTGCAGATGTCTACGTATCGTAGCAATAGTGTTCTTATGGTTCTTAAAACGCGATATCGCACCTCATTTCTATGTTTCATGGTAAGATATAATATGATTTGCGAAGTGTTATGTACTCCTCGTCTACACTTCAAATGAATCTAAATGCGACACTTCCTTGCAAGGAAATAGCGTTTGCAAATGTCTACCTATCGTAGCAGTAGTGTTCTAATGCTTCTTAGAACGCGATGTGGCATCTCATTTCTATGTTTCATGGTAAGATATAATATGATTTGCGAAGTGTTATGTATTCCTCGTCTACACTTCAAATGAATGTAAATGCGACACTTCCTTGCAAGGAAATAGCGTTTGCAGATGTCTACGTATGGAAGCAATAGAGTTCTAATGCTTCTTAAAACGCGATATCGCATCTCATTTCTATGTTTCATGGTAAGATATAATATGATTTGCGAAGTGTTATGTATTCCACGTCTACACTTCAAATGAATGTGAATGTGACACTTCCTCGCTAGGAAATAGCGTTTGCAGATGTCTGCGTATCGTAGCAGTAGAGATCTAATGCTTCTTAAAACGCTATATCGCATCTCATTTCTATGTTTCATGGTAAGATACAATATGATTTGCGAAGTGTTATGTATTCCTCGTCTACACTTCAAATGAATGTGAATGCGACACTTCCTCGCTAGGAAGTAGCGTTTGCAGATGTCTACGTATCGAAGCAATAGAGTTCAAATGCTTCTTAGAACGACATATTGCATCTCATATTTATGTTTCATGATAAGATATAATATTCATTGCGAAGTGTTATGCATTCCTCGCCTACGATTCAAATGAATGTAAATGAGACACTTCCTTGCAAGGAAATAGCGTTTGCAGGTGTCTACGTATCGAAGCAATAGAGTTCAATTGCTTCTTAAAACGAGATATTGCATCTCATATCTATGTTTCATGATAAGATATAATATTCATTGCGAAGTGTTATGCATTCCTCGTCTACGATTCAAATGAATGTAAACGCGACACTTCCTTGCAAGGAAACAGCGTTTGCAGATGTCTACGTATCGTAGCAATAGAGTTCTAATGCTTCTTAAAACGCGATATCGCATCTCATTCCTATGTTTCATGGTAAGATATAATATGATTTGCGAAGTGTTATGTATTCCTCGTCTACACTTCAAATGAATGTGAATGCGACACTTCCTCGCTAGGAAATAGCGTTTGCAGATGTCTGCGTATCGTAGCAGTAGAGTTCTAATGATTCTTAAAACGCGATATCGCATCTCATTTCTATGTTTCATGGTAAGATATAATATGATTTGCGAAGTGTCATGCATTCCACGTCTACGATTCAGATGAATGTAAATGCGACACTTCCTTGCACGGAAATAGCGTTTGAAGATGTCTACGTATCGTACCAATGGATTCCTGATGCTTCTTAAAACGCGATATCGCATCTCATTTCTATGTTTCATGGTAAGGTATAATATGATTTGCGAAGTGTCATGTATTCCTCGTCCACGCTTCAAATGAATGTAAATGCGACACTTCCTTGCAAGGAAATAGCGTTTGCAAATGTCTACCTATCGTAGCAGTAGTGTTCTAATGCTTCTTAGAACGCGATATCGCATCTCATTTCTATGTTTCATGGTAAGATACAATATGATTTGCGAAGTGTTATGTATTCCTCGTCTACACTTCAAATGAATGTAAATGCGACACTTCCTCGCAAGGAAATAGCGTTTGCAGATGTCTACCTATCGAAGCAATAGAGTTCAAATGCTTCTTAAAACGAGATATTGCATCTCATATATATGTTTCATGATAAGATATAATATTCATTGCGAAGTGTTATGCATTCCTCGTCTGCGATTCAAATGAATGTAAATGCGACACTTCCTTGCAAGGAAATAGCATTTGCAGATGTCTACGTATCGTAGCAATAGAGTTCTAATGCTTCTTAAAACGCGATATCGCACCTCATTCCTATGTTTCATGGTAAGATATAATATGATTTGCGAAGTGTTATGTATTCCTCGTCTACATTTCAAATGAATGTAAATGCGACACTTCTTTGCAAGGAAATAGCGATTGCAGATGTCTACGTATCGTAGCAGTAGAGTTCTTATGATTCTTAAAACGCGATATCGCATCTCATTTCTATGTTTCGTGGTAAGATATAGTATGATTTGCGAAGTGTTATGTATTCTTCGTCTACACATCAAATGAATGTAAATGAGACACTTCCTTGCAAGGAAATAGCGTTTGCAGATGTCTACGTATCGTAGCAATAGAGTTCTAATGCTTCTTAAAACGAGATATTGCATCTCATATCTATGTTTCATGATAAGATATAATATTCATTGCGAAGTGTTATGCATTCCTCGTCTACGATTCAAATGAATGTAAATGCGACACTTCCTTGCAAGGAAATAGCGTTTGCAGATGTCTACGTATCGTAGCAATAGAGTTCTTGTGATTCTTAGAACGCTATATTGCATCTCATTTTTACGTTTCATGGTAAGATATAATATGATTTGCGAAGTGTCATGTATGCCTCGTCTACGATTCAAATGAAAGTAAATGCGACACTTCCTTGCAAGGAAATAGCGTTTGCAGATGTCTACGTATCGTAGCAATAGAGTTCTAATGCTTCTTAAAACGCGATATCGCATCTCATTTCTATGTTTCATGGTAAGATATAATATGATTTGCGAAGTGTTAAGCATTCCTCGTCTACGATTCAAATGAATGTAAATGCGACACTTCCTTGAAAGGAAATAGCGTTTGCAGATGTGTACGTATCGTAGCAATAGAGTTCTTATGATTCTTAGAACGCTATATTGCATCTCATTTTTACGTTTCATGGAAAGATATAATATGATTTGCGAAGTGTTATGTATTCCTCGTCCACACTTCAAATGAATGTGAATGTGACACTTCCTCGCTAGGAAATAGCGTTTGCAGATGTCTACGTATCGTAGCAATAGAGTTCATATGAATCTTAAAACGCGATATCGCATCTCATTTCTATGTTTCATGGTAAGATATAACATGATTTGCGAAGTGTTATGTATTCCTCGTCTACACTTCAAATGAATGTGAATGCGATACTTCCTCGCTAGGAAATAGCGTTTGCAGATGTCTACGTATCGTAGCATTAGAGTTCTTGTGATTCTTAGAACGCTATATTGCATCTCATTTTTACGTTTCATGGTAAGATATAATATGATTTGCGAAGTGTCATGTATGCCTCGTCTACGATTCAAATGAAAGTAAATGCGACACTTCCTTGCAAGGAAATAGCGTTTGCAGATGTCTACGTATCGTAGCAATAGAGTTCTAATGCTTCTTAAAACGCGATATCGCATCTCATTTCTATGTTTCATGGTAAGATATAATATGATCTGCGAAGTGTTATGCATTCCTCGTCTACGATTCAAATGAATGTAAATGCGACACTTCCTTGAAAGGAAATAGCGTTTGCAGATGTGTACGTATCGTAGCAATAGAGTTCTTATGATTCTTAGAACGCTATATTGCATCTCATTTTTACGTTTCATGGTAAGATATAATATGATTTGCGAAGTGTCATGTATGCCTCGTCTACGATTCAAATGAAAGTAAATGCGACACTTCCTTGCAAGGAAATAGCGTTTGCAGATGTCTACGTATCGTAGCAATAGAGTTCTAATGCTTCTTAAAACGCGATATCGCATCTCATTTCTATGTTTCATGGTAAGATATAATATGATCTGCGAAGTGTTATGCATTTCTCGTCTACGATTCAAATGAATGTAAATGCGACACTTCCTTGAAAGGAAATAGCGTTTGCAGATGTGTACGTATCGTAGCAATAGAGTTCTTATGATTCTTAGAACGCTATATTGCATCTCATTTTTACGTTTCATGGTAAGATATAATATGATTTGCGAAGTGTTATGTATTCCTCGCCTACACTTCAAATGAATGTGAATGTGACACTTCCTCGCTAGGAAATAGCGTTTGCAGATGTCTGCGTATCGTAGCAGTAGAGTTCTAATGCTTCTTAAAACGCGATATCGCATCTCATTTCTATGTTTCATGGTAAGGTATAATATGATTTGGGAAGTGTTATGTATTCCTCGTCTACACTTCAAATGAATGTAAATGCGACACTTCTTTGCTAGGAAATAGCGTTTGCAAATGTCTACCTATCGTAGCAATAGTGTTCTAATGCTTCTTAAAACGCGATATCGCATCTCATTTCTATGTCTCATGATAAGATATAATATGATTTGCGAAGTGTCATGTATTCCTCGTCTACACATCAAATGAATGTAAATGCGACACCTCCTTGCAAGGAAATAGCGTTTGCAGATGTCTACGTATCGAAGCAATAGAGTTCAAATGCTTCTTAAAACGCGATATCACATCTCATTCCTATGTTTCATGGTAAGATATAATATGATTTGCGAAGTATCATGTATTCCTCGTCTACACTTCAAATGAATGTAAATGCGACACTTCCTTGCAAGGAAATAGCGTTTGCAGATGTCTACGTATGGAAGCAATAGAGTTCTAATGCTTCTTAAAACGCGATATCGCATCTCATTTCTATGTTTCATGGTAAGATATAATATGATTTGCGAAGTGTTATGTATTCCACGTCTACACTTCAAATGAATGTGAATGTGACACTTCCTCGCTAGGAAATAGCGTTTGCAGATGTCTGCGTATCGTAGCAGTAGAGATCTAATGCTTCTTAAAACGCTATATCGCATCTCATTTCTATGTTTCATGGTAAGATACAATATGATTTGCGAAGTGTTATGTATTCCTCGTCTACACTTCAAATGAATGTGAATGCGACACTTCCTCGCTAGGAAATAGCGTTTGCAGATGTCTACGTATCGAAGCAATAGAGTTCAAATGCTTCTTAGAACGACATATTGCATCTCATATTTATGTTTCATGATAAGATATAATATTCATTGCGAAGTGTTATGCATTCCTCGCCTACGATTCAAATGAATGTAAATGAGACACTTCCTTGCAAGGAAATAGCGTTTGCAGGTGTCTACGTATCGAAGCAATAGAGTTCAATTGCTTCTTAAAACGAGATATTGCATCTCATATCTATGTTTCATGATAAGATATAATATTCATTGCGAAGTGTTATGCATTCCTCGTCTACGATTCAAATGAATGTAAATGCGACACTTCGTTGCAAGGAAGCAGCGTTTGCAGATGTCTACGTATCGTAGCAATAGAGTTCTAATGCTTCTTAAAACGCGATATCGCATCTCATTCCTATGTTTCATGGTAAGATATAATATGATTTGCGAAGTGTTATGTATTCCTCGTCTACACTTCAAATGAATGTGAATGCGACACTTCCTCGCTAGGAAATAGCGTTTGCAGATGTCTGCGTATCGTAGCAGTAGAGTTCTAATGATTCTTAAAACGCGATATCGCATCTCATTTCTATGTTTCATGGTAAGATATAATATGATTTGCGAAGTGTCATGCATTCCTCGTCTACGATTCAGATGAATGTAAATGCGACACTTCCTTGCAAGGAAATAGCGTTTGAAGATGTCTACGTATCGTACCAATGGATTTCTGATGCTTCTTAAAACGCGATATCGCATCTCATTTCTATGTTTCATGGTAAGGTATAATATGATTTGCGAAGTGTCATGTATTCCTCGTCCACGCTTCAAATGAATGTAAATGCGACACTTCCTTGCAAGGAAATAGCGTTTGCAGGTGTCTACGTATCGAAGCAATAGAGTTCAATTGCTTCTTAAAACGAGATATTGCATCTCATATCTATGTTTCATGATAAGATATAATATTCATTGCGAAGTGTTATGTATTCCTCGTCTACACTTCAAATGAATGTGAATGTGACACTTCCTCGCTAGGAAATAGCGTTTGCAGATGTCTGCGTATCGTAGCAGTAGAGTTCTAATGCTTCTTAAAACGCGATATCGCATCTCATTTCTATGTTTCATGGTAAGGTATAATATGATTTGGGAAGTGTTATGTATTCCTCGTCTACACTTCAAATGAATGTAAATGCGACACTTCTTTGCTAGGAAATAGCGTTTGCAAATGTCTACCTATCGTAGCAATAGTGTTCTAATGCTTCTTAAAACGCGATATCGCATCTCATTTCTATGATTCATAGTAAGATATAATATGATTTGCGATGTATCATGTATTCCTCGTCTACACTTCAAATGAATGTAAATGCGACACTTCCTTGCTAGGAAATAGCGATTGCAGATGTCTACGTATCGTAGCAATAGAGTTCATATGATTCTTAAAACGCGATATCGCATCTCATTTCTATGTTTCATGGTAAGATATAACATGATTTGCGAAGTGTTATGTATTCCTCGTCTACACTTCAAATGAATGTGAATGCGATACTTCCTCGCTGGGAAATAGCGTTTGCAGATGTCTACGTATCGTAGCAATAGCTTTCTAATGCTTCTTAAAGCGCGATATCGCATCTCATTTCTATGTCTCATGATAAGATATAATATGATTTGCGAAGTGTCATGTATTCCTCGTCTACACATCAAATGAATGTAAATGCGACACCTCCTTGCAAGGAAATAGCGTTTGCAGATGTCTACGTATCGAAGCAATAGAGTTCAAATGCTTCTTAAAACGCGATATCACATCTCATTCCTATGTTTCATGGTAAGATACAATATGATTTGCGAAGTGTTATGTATTCCTCGTCTACACTTCAAATGAATGTGAATGCGACACTTCCTCGCTAGGAAATAGCGTTTGCAGATGTCTACGTATCGAAGCAATAGAGTTCAAATGCTTCTTAGAACGACATATTGCATCTCATATTTATGTTTCATGATAAGATATAATATTCATTGCGAAGTGTTATGCATTCCTCGCCTACGATTCAAATGAATGTAAATGAGACACTTCCTTGCAAGGAAATAGCGTTTGCAGGTGTCTACGTATCGAAGCAATAGAGTTCAATTGCTTCTTAAAACGAGATATTGCATCTCATATCTATGTTTCATGATAAGATATAATATTCATTGCGAAGTGTTATGCATTCCTCGTCTACGATTCAAATGAATGTAAATGCGACACTTCGTTGCAAGGAAGCAGCGTTTGCAGATGTCTACGTATCGTAGCAATAGAGTTCTAATGCTTCTTAAAACGCGATATCGCATCTCATTCCTATGTTTCATGGTAAGATATAATATGATTTGCGAAGTGTTATGTATTCCTCGTCTACACTTCAAATGAATGTGAATGCGACACTTCCTCGCTAGGAAATAGCGTTTGCAGATGTCTGCGTATCGTAGCAGTAGAGTTCTAATGATTCTTAAAACGCGATATCGCATCTCATTTCTATGTTTCATGGTAAGATATAATATGATTTGCGAAGTGTCATGCATTCCTCGTCTACGATTCAGATGAATGTAAATGCGACACTTCCTTGCAAGGAAATAGCGTTTGAAGATGTCTACGTATCGTACCAATGGATTTCTGATGCTTCTTAAAACGCGATATCGCATCTCATTTCTATGTTTCATGGTAAGGTATAATATGATTTGCGAAGTGTCATGTATTCCTCGTCCACGCTTCAAATGAATGTAAATGCGACACTTCCTTGCAAGGAAATAGCGTTTGCAGGTGTCTACGTATCGAAGCAATAGAGTTCAATTGCTTCTTAAAACGAGATATTGCATCTCATATCTATGTTTCATGATAAGATATAATATTCATTGCGAAGTGTTATGCATTCCTCGTCTACGATTCAAATGAATGTAAATGCGACACTTCGTTGCAAGGAAGCAGCGTTTGCAGATGTCTACGTATCGTAGCAATAGAGTTCTAATGCTTCTTAAAACGCGATATCGCATCTCATTCCTATGTTTCATGGTAAGATATAATATGATTTGCGAAGTGTTATGTATTCCTCGTCTACACTTCAAATGAATGTGAATGCGACACTTCCTTGCAAGGAAATAGCGTTTGCAGATGTCTGCGTATCGTAGCAGTAGAGTTCTAATGATTCTTAAAACGCGATATCGCATCTCATTTCTATTTTTCATGGTAAGATATAATATGATTTGCGAAGTGTTAAGCATTCCTCGTCTACGATTCAAATGAATGTAAATGCGACACTTCCTTGAAAGGAAATAGCGTTTGCAGATGTGTACGTATCGTAGCAATAGAGTTCTTATGATTCTTAGAACGCTATATTGCATCTCATTTTTACGTTTCATGGAAAGATATAATATGATTTGCGAAGTGTTATGTATTCCTCGTCCACACTTCAAATGAATGTGAATGTGACACTTCCTCGCTAGGAAATAGCGTTTGCAGATGTCTACGTATCGTAGCAATAGAGTTCATATGAATCTTAAAACGCGATATCGCATCTCATTTCTATGTTTCATGGTAAGATATAACATGATTTGCGAAGTGTTATGTATTCCTCGTCTACACTTCAAATGAATGTGAATGCGATACTTCCTCGCTAGGAAATAGCGTTTGCAGATGTCTACGTATCGTAGCATTAGAGTTCTTGTGATTCTTAGAACGCTATATTGCATCTCATTTTTACGTTTCATGGTAAGATATAATATGATTTGCGAAGTGTCATGTATGCCTCGTCTACGATTCAAATGAAAGTAAATGCGACACTTCCTTGCAAGGAAATAGCGTTTGCAGATGTCTACGTATCGTAGCAATAGAGTTCTAATGCTTCTTAAAACGCGATATCGCATCTCATTTCTATGTTTCATGGTAAGATATAATATGATCTGCGAAGTGTTATGCATTCCTCGTCTACGATTCAAATGAATGTAAATGCGACACTTCCTTGAAAGGAAATAGCGTTTGCAGATGTGTACGTATCGTAGCAATAGAGTTCTTATGATTCTTAGAACGCTATATTGCATCTCATTTTTACGTTTCATGGTAAGATATAATATGATTTGCGAAGTGTCATGTATGCCTCGTCTACGATTCAAATGAAAGTAAATGCGACACTTCCTTGCAAGGAAATAGCGTTTGCAGATGTCTACGTATCGTAGCAATAGAGTTCTAATGCTTCTTAAAACGCGATATCGCATCTCATTTCTATGTTTCATGGTAAGATATAATATGATCTGCGAAGTGTTATGCATTTCTCGTCTACGATTCAAATGAATGTAAATGCGACACTTCCTTGAAAGGAAATAGCGTTTGCAGATGTGTACGTATCGTAGCAATAGAGTTCTTATGATTCTTAGAACGCTATATTGCATCTCATTTTTACGTTTCATGGTAAGATATAATATGATTTGCGAAGTGTTATGTATTCCTCGTCTACACATCAAATGAATGTGAATGTGACACTTCCTCGCTAGGAAATAGCGTTTGCAGATGTCTGCGTATCGTAGCAGTAGAGTTCTAATGCTTCTTAAAACGCGATATCGCATCTCATTTCTATGTTTCATGGTAAGGTATAATATGATTTGGGAAGTGTTATGTATTCCTCGTCTACACTTCAAATGAATGTAAATGCGACACTTCTTTGCTAGGAAATAGCGTTTGCAAATGTCTACCTATCGTAGCAATAGTGTTCTAATGCTTCTTAAAACGCGATATCGCATCTCATTTCTATGATTCATAGTAAGATATAATATGATTTGCGATGTATCATGTATTCCTCGTCTACACTTCAAATGAATGTAAATGCGACACTTCCTTGCTAGGAAATAGCGATTGCAGATGTCTACGTATCGTAGCAATAGAGTTCATATGATTCTTAAAACGCGATATCGCATCTCATTTCTATGTTTCATGGTAAGATATAACATGATTTGCGAAGTGTTATGTATTCCTCGTCTACACTTCAAATGAATGTGAATGCGATACTTCCTCGCTGGGAAATAGCGTTTGCAGATGTCTACGTATCGTAGCAATAGCTTTCTAATGCTTCTTAAAGCGCGATATCGCATCTCATTTCTATGTCTCATGATAAGATATAATATGATTTGCGAAGTGTCATGTATTCCTCGTCTACACATCAAATGAATGTAAATGCGACACCTCCTTGCAAGGAAATAGCGTTTGCAGATGTCTACGTATCGAAGCAATAGAGTTCAAATGCTTCTTAAAACGCGATATCACATCTCATTCCTATGTTTCATGGTAAGATATAATATGATTTGCGAAGTATCATGTATTCCTCGTCTACACTTCAAATGAATGTAAATGCGACACTTCCTTGCAAGGAAATAGCGTTTGCAGATGTCTACATATGGAAGCAATAGAGTTCTAATGCTTCTTAAAACGCGATATCGCATCTCATTTCTATGTTTCATGGTAAGATATAATATGATTTGCGAAGTGTTATGTATTCCACGTCTACACTTCAAATGAATGTGAATGTGACACTTCCTCGCTAGGAAATAGCGTTTGCAGATGTCTGCGTATCGTAGCAGTAGAGATCTAATGCTTCTTAAAACGCTATATCGCATCTCATTTCTATGTTTCATGGTAAGATACAATATGATTTGCGAAGTGTTATGTATTCCTCGTCTACACTTCAAATGAATGTGAATGCGACACTTCCTCGCTAGGAAATAGCGTTTGCAGATGTCTACGTATCGAAGCAATAGAGTTCAAATGCTTCTTAGAACGACATATTGCATCTCATATTTATGTTTCATGATAAGATATAATATTCATTGCGAAGTGTTATGCATTCCTCGCCTACGATTCAAATGAATGTAAATGAGACACTTCCTTGCAAGGAAATAGCGTTTGCAGGTGTCTACGTATCGAAGCAATAGAGTTCAATTGCTTCTTAAAACGAGATATTGCATCTCATATCTATGTTTCATGATAAGATATAATATTCATTGCGAAGTGTTATGCATTCCTCGTCTACGATTCAAATGAATGTAAATGCGGCACTTCGTTGCAAGGAAGCAGCGTTTGCAGATGTCTACGTATCGTAGCAATAGAGTTCTAATGCTTCTTAAAACGCGATATCGCATCTCATTCCTATGTTTCATGGTAAGATATAATATGATTTGCGAAGTGTTATGTATTCCTCGTCTACACTTCAAATGAATGTGAATGCGACACTTCCTCGCTAGGAAATAGCGTTTGCAGATGTCTGCGTATCGTAGCAGTAGAGTTCTAATGATTCTTAAAACGCGATATCGCATCTCATTTCTATGTTTCATGGTAAGATATAATATGATTTGCGAAGTGTCATGCATTCCTCGTCTACGATTCAGATGAATGTAAATGCGACACTTCCTTGCAAGGAAATAGCGTTTGAAGATGTCTACGTATCGTACCAATGGATTTCTGATGCTTCTTAAAACGCGATATCGCATCTCATTTCTATGTTTCATGGTAAGGTATAATATGATTTGCGAAGTGTCATGTATTCCTCGTCCACGCTTCAAATGAATGTAAATGCGACACTTCCTTGCAAGGAAATAGCGTTTGCAGGTGTCTACGTATCGAAGCAATAGAGTTCAATTGCTTCTTAAAACGAGATATTGCATCTCATATCTATGTTTCATGATAAGATATAATATTCATTGCGAAGTGTTATGTATTCCTCGTCTACACTTCAAATGAATGTGAATGTGACACTTCCTCGCTAGGAAATAGCGTTTGCAGATGTCTGCGTATCGTAGCAGTAGAGTTCTAATGCTTCTTAAAACGCGATATCGCATCTCATTTCTATGTTTCATGGTAAGGTATAATATGATTTGGGAAGTGTTATGTATTCCTCGTCTACACTTCAAATGAATGTAAATGCGACACTTCTTTGCTAGGAAATAGCGTTTGCAAATGTCTACCTATCGTAGCAATAGTGTTCTAATGCTTCTTAAAACGCGATATCGCATCTCATTTCTATGATTCATAGTAAGATATAATATGATTTGCGATGTATCATGTATTCCTCGTCTACACTTCAAATGAATGTAAATGCGACACTTCCTTGCTAGGAAATAGCGATTGCAGATGTCTACGTATCGTAGCAATAGAGTTCATATGATTCTTAAAACGCGATATCGCATCTCATTTCTATGTTTCATGGTAAGATATAACATGATTTGCGAAGTGTGATGTATTCCTCGTCTACACTTCAAATGAATGTGAATGCGATACTTCCTCGCTGGGAAATAGCGTTTGCAGATGTCTACGTATCGTAGCAATAGCTTTCTAATGCTTCTTAAAGCGCGATATCGCATCTCATTTCTATGTCTCATGATAAGATATAATATGATTTGCGAAGTGTCATGTATTCCTCGTCTACACATCAAATGAATGTAAATGCGACACCTCCTTGCAAGGAAATAGCGTTTGCAGATGTCTACGTATCGAAGCAATAGAGTTCAAATGCTTCTTAAAACGCGATATCACATCTCATTCCTATGTTTCATGGTAAGATACAATATGATTTGCGAAGTGTTATGTATTCCTCGTCTACACTTCAAATGAATGTGAATGCGACACTTCCTCGCTAGGAAATAGCGTTTGCAGATGTCTACGTATCGAAGCAATAGAGTTCAAATGCTTCTTAGAACGACATATTGCATCTCATATTTATGTTTCATGATAAGATATAATATTCATTGCGAAGTGTTATGCATTCCTCGCCTACGATTCAAATGAATGTAAATGAGACACTTCCTTGCAAGGAAATAGCGTTTGCAGGTGTCTACGTATCGAAGCAATAGAGTTCAATTGCTTCTTAAAACGAGATATTGCATCTCATATCTATGTTTCATGATAAGATATAATATTCATTGCGAAGTGTTATGCATTCCTCGTCTACGATTCAAATGAATGTAAATGCGACACTTCGTTGCAAGGAAGCAGCGTTTGCAGATGTCTACGTATCGTAGCAATAGAGTTCTAATGCTTCTTAAAACGCGATATCGCATCTCATTCCTATGTTTCATGGTAAGATATAATATGATTTGCGAAGTGTTATGTATTCCTCGTCTACACTTCAAATGAATGTGAATGCGACACTTCCTCGCTAGGAAATAGCGTTTGCAGATGTCTGCGTATCGTAGCAGTAGAGTTCTAATGATTCTTAAAACGCGATATCGCATCTCATTTCTATGTTTCATGGTAAGATATAATATGATTTGCGAAGTGTCATGCATTCCTCGTCTACGATTCAGATGAATGTAAATGCGACACTTCCTTGCAAGGAAATAGCGTTTGAAGATGTCTACGTATCGTACCAATGGATTTCTGATGCTTCTTAAAACGCGATATCGCATCTCATTTCTATGTTTCATGGTAAGGTATAATATGATTTGCGAAGTGTCATGTATTCCTCGTCCACGCTTCAAATGAATGTAAATGCGACACTTCCTTGCAAGGAAATAGCGTTTGCAGGTGTCTACGTATCGAAGCAATAGAGTTCAATTGCTTCTTAAAACGAGATATTGCATCTCATATCTATGTTTCATGATAAGATATAATATTCATTGCGAAGTGTTATGCATTCCTCGTCTACGATTCAAATGAATGTAAATGCGACACTTCGTTGCAAGGAAGCAGCGTTTGCAGATGTCTACGTATCGTAGCAATAGAGTTCTAATGCTTCTTAAAACGCGATATCGCATCTCATTCCTATGTTTCATGGTAAGATATAATATGATTTGCGAAGTGTTATGTATTCCTCGTCTACACTTCAAATGAATGTGAATGCGACACTTCCTCGCTAGGAAATAGCGTTTGCAGATGTCTGCGTATCGTAGCAGTAGAGTTCTAATGATTCTTAAAACGCGATATCGCATCTCATTTCTATGTTTCATGGTAAGATATAATATGATTTGCGAAGTGTCATGCATTCCTCGTCTACGATTCAGATGAATGTAAATGCGACACTTCCTTGCAAGGAAATAGCGTTTGAAGATGTCTACGTATCGTACCAATGGATTTCTGATGCTTCTTAAAACGCGATATCGCATCTCATTTCTATGTTTCATGGTAAGGTATAATATGATTTGCGAAGTGTCATGTATTCCTCGTCCACGCTTCAAATGAATGTAAATGCGACACTTCCTTGCAAGGAAATAGCGTTTGCAGGTGTCTACGTATCGAAGCAATAGAGTTCAATTGCTTCTTAAAACGAGATATTGCATCTCATATCTATGTTTCATGATAAGATATAATATTCATTGCGAAGTGTTATGCATTCCTCGTCTACGATTCAAATGAATGTAAATGCGACACTTCCTTGCAAGGAAATAGCGTTTGCAGATGTCTACGTATCGTAGCAATAGAGTTCTTGTGATTCTTAGAACGCTATATTGCATCTCATTTTTACGTTTCATGGTAAGATATAATATGATTTGCGAAGTGTCATGTATGCCTCGTCTACGATTCAAATGAAAGTAAATGCGACACTTCCTTGCAAGGAAATAGCGTTTGCAGATGTCTACGTATCGTAGCAATAGAGTTCTAATGCTTCTTAAAACGCGATATCGCATCTCATTTCTATGTTTCATGGTAAGATATAATATGATTTGCGAAGTGTTATGCATTCCTCGTCTACGATTCAAATGAATGTAAATGCGACACTTCCTTGAAAGGAAATAGCGTTTGCAGATGTGTACGTATCGTAGCAATAGAGTTCTTATGATTCTTAGAACGCTATATTGCATCTCATTTTTACGTTTCATGGAAAGATATAATATGATTTGCGAAGTGTTATGTAATCCTTGTCTACACTTCAAATGAATGTGAATGTGACACTTCCTCGCTAGGAAATAGCGTTTGCAGATGTCTACGTATCGTAGCAATAGAGTTCATATGAATCTTAAAACGCGATATCGCATCTCATTTCTATGTTTCATGGTAAGATATAACATGATTTGCGAAGTGTTATGTATTCCTCGTCTACACTTCAAATGAATGTGAATGCGATACTTCCTCGCTAGGAAATAGCGTTTGCAGATGTCTACGTATCGTAGCATTAGAGTTCTTGTGATTCTTAGAACGCTATATTGCATCTCATTTTTACGTTTCATGGTAAGATATAATATGATTTGCGAAGTGTCATGTATGCCTCGTCTACGATTCAAATGAAAGTAAATGCGACACTTCCTTGCAAGGAAATAGCGTTTGCAGATGTCTACGTATCGTAGCAATAGAGTTCTAATGCTTCTTAAAACGCGATATCGCATCTCATTTCTATGTTTCACGGTAAGATATAATATGATCTGCGAAGTGTTATGCATTCCTCGTCTACGATTCAAATGAATGTAAATGCGACACTTCCTTGAAAGGAAATAGCGTTTGCAGATGTGTACGTATCGTAGCAATAGAGTTCTTATGATTCTTAGAACGCTATATTGCATCTCATTTTTACGTTTCATGGAAAGATATAATATGATTTGCGAAGTGTTATGTAATCCTTGTCTACACTTCAAATGAATGTGAATGTGACACTTCCTCGCTAGGAAATAGCGTTTGCAGATGTCTACGTATCGTAGCAATAGAGTTCATATGAATCTTAAAACGCGATATCGCATCTCATTTCTATGTTTCATGGTAAGATATAACATGATTTGCGAAGTGTTATGTATTCCTCGTCTACACTTCAAATGAATGTGAATGCGATACTTCCTCGCTAGGAAATAGCGTTTGCAGATGTCTACGTATCGTAGCATTAGAGTTCTTGTGATTCTTAGAACGCTATATTGCATCTCATTTTTACGTTTCATGGTAAGATATAATATGATTTGCGAAGTGTCATGTATGCCTCGTCTACGATTCAAATGAAAGTAAATGCGACACTTCCTTGCAAGGAAATAGCGTTTGCAGATGTCTACGTATCGTAGCAATAGAGTTCTAATGCTTCTTAAAACGCGATATCGCATCTCATTTCTATGTTTCACGGTAAGATATAATATGATCTGCGAAGTGTTATGCATTCCTCGTCTACGATTCAAATGAATGTAAATGCGACACTTCCTTGAAAGGAAATAGCGTTTGCAGATGTGTACGTATCGTAGCAATAGAGTTCTTATGATTCTTAGAACGCTATATTGCATCTCATTTTTACGTTTCATGGTAAGATATAATATGATTTGCGAAGTGTTATGTATTCCTCGTCTACACTTCAAATGAATGTAAATGCGACACTTCTTTGCTAGGAAATAGCGTTTGCAAATGTCTACCTATCGTAGCAATAGTGTTCTAATGCTTCTTAAAACGCGATATCGCATCTCATTTCTATGATTCATGGTAAGATATAATATGATTTGCGATGTATCATGTATTCCTCGTCTACACTTCAAATGAATGTAAATGCGACACTTCCTTGCTAGGAAATAGCGATTGCAGATGTCTACGTATCGTAGCAATAGAGTTCATATGATTCTTAAAACGCGATATCGCATCTCATTTCTATGTTTCATGGTAAGATATAACATGATTTGCGAAGTGTTATGTATTCCTCGTCTACACTTCAAATGAATGTGAATGCGATACTTCCTCGCTGGGAAATAGCGTTTGCAGATGTCTACGTATCGTAGCAATAGCTTTCTAATGCTTCTTAAAGCGCGATATCGCATCTCATTTCTATGTTTCATGATAAGATATAATATGATTTGCGAAGTGTCATGTATTCCTCGTCTACACATCAAATGAATGTAAATGCGACACCTCCTTGCAAGGAAATAGCGTTTGCAGATGTCTACGTATCGAAGCAATAGAGTTCAAATGCTTCTTAAAACGCGATATCACATCTCATTCCTATGTTTCATGGTAAGATATAATATGATTTGCGAAGTATCATGTATTCCTCGTCTACACTTCAAATGAATGTAAATGCGACACTTCCTTGCAAGGAAATAGCGTTTGCAGATGTCTACGTATGGAAGCAATAGAGTTCTAATGCTTCTTAAAACGCGATATCGCATCTCATTTCTATGTTTCATGGTAAGATATAATATGATTTGCGAAGTGTTATGTATTCCACGTCTACACTTCAAATGAATGTGAATGTGACACTTCCTCGCTAGGAAATAGCGTTTGCAGATGTCTGCGTATCGTAGCAGTAGAGATCTAATGCTTCTTAAAACGCTATATCGCATCTCATTTCTATGTTTCATGGTAAGATACAATATGATTTCGCGAAGAGTTATGTATTCCTCGTCTACACTTCAAATGAATGTGAATGCGACACTTCCTCGCTAGGAAATAGCGTTTGCAGGTGTCTACGTATCGAAGCAATAGAGTTCAAATGCTTCTTAGAACGAGATATTGCATCTCATATTTATGTTTCATGATAAGATATAATATTCATTGCGAAGTGTTATGCATTCCTCGCCTACGATTCAAATGAATGTAAATGCGACACTTCCTTGCAAGGAAATAGCGTTTGCAGGTGTCTACGTATCGAAGCAATAGAGTTCAATTGCTTCTTAAAACGAGATATTGCATCTCATATCTATGTTTCATGATAAGATATAATATTCATTGCGAAGTGTTATGCATTCCTCGTCTACGATTCAAATGAATGTAAATGCGACACTTCCTTGCAAGGAAACAGCGTTTGCAGATGTCTACGTATCGTAGCAATAGAGTTCTAATGCTTCTTAAAACGCGATATCGCATCTCATTCCTATGTTTCATGGTAAGATATAATATGATTTGCGAAGTGTTATGTATTCCTCGTCTACACTTCAAATGAATGTGAATGCGACACTTCCTCGCTAGAAAATAGCGTTTGCTGATGTCTGCGTATCGTAGCAGTAGAGTTCTAATGATTCTTAAAACGCGATATCGCATCTCATTTCTATGTTTCATGGTAAGATATAATATGATTTGCGAAGTGTCATGCATTCCTCGTCTACGATTCAGATGAATGTAAATGCGACACTTCCTTGCAAGGAAATAGCGTTTGAAGATGTCTACGTATCGTACCAATGGATTTCTGATGCTTCTTAAAACGCGATATCGCATCTCATTTCTATGTTTCATGGTAAGGTATAATATGATTTGCGAAGTGTCATGTATTCCTCGTCCACGCTTCAAATGAATGTAAATGCGACACTTCCTTGCAAGGAAATAGCGTTTGCAGGTGTCTACGTATCGAAGCAATAGAGTTCAATTGCATCTTAAAACGAGATATTGCATCTCATATCTATGTTTCATGATAAGATATAATATTCATTGCGAAGTGTTATGCATTCCTCGTCTACGATTCAAATGAATGTAAATGCGACACTTCCTTGCAAGGAAACAGCGTTTGCAGATGTCTACGTATCGTAGCAATAGAGTTCTAATGCTTCTTAAAACGCGATATCGCATCTCATTCCTATGTTTCATGGTAAGATACAATATGATTTGCGAAGTGTTATGTATTCCTCGTCTACACTTCAAATGAATGTGAATGCGACACTTCCTCGCTAGGAAATAGCGTTTGCAGATGTCTGCGTATCGTAGCAGTAGAGTTCTAATGATTCTTAAAACGCGATATCGCATCTCATTTCTATGTTTCATGGTAAGATATAATATGATTTGCGAAGTGTCATGCATTCCTCGTCTACGATTCAGATGAATGTAAATGCGACACTTCCTTGCAAGGAAATAGCGTTTGAAGATGTCTACGTATCGTACCAATGGATTTCTAATGCTTCTTAAAACGCGATATCGCATCTCATTTCTATGTTTCATGGTAAGGTATAATATGATTTGCGAAGTGTCATGTATTCCTCGTCCACGCTTCAAATGAATGTAAATGCGACACTTCCTTGCAAGGAAATAGCGTTTGCAAATGTCTACCTATCGTAGCAGTAGTGTTCTAATGCTTCTTAGAACGCGATATCGCATCTCATTTCTATGTTTCATGGTAAGATACAATATGATTTGCGAAGTGTTATGTATTCCTCGTCTACACTTCAAATGAATGTAAATGCGACACTTCCTCGCAAGGAAATAGCGTTTGCAGATGTCTACGTATCGAAGCAATAGAGTTCAAATGCTTCTTAAAACGAGATATTGCATCTCATATATATGTTTCATGATAAGATATAATATTCATTGCGAAGTGTTATGCATTCCTCGTCTGCGATTCAAATGAATGTAAATGCGACACTTCCTTGCAAGGAAATAGCATTTGCAGATGTCTACGTATCGTAGCAATAGAGTTCTAATGATTCTTAAAACGCGATATCGCATCTCATTTCTATGTTTCATGGTAAGATATAATATGATTTGCGAAGTGTCATGCATTCCTCGTCTACGATTCAGATGAATGTAAATGCGACACTTCCTTGCAAGGAAATAGCGTTTGAAGATGTCTACGTATCGTACCAATCGATTTCTGATGCTTCTTAAAACGCGATATCGCATCTCATTTCTATGTTTCATGGTAAGATATAATACGATTTGCGAAGTGTTATGTATTCCTCGGCTACACTTCAAATGAATGTGAATGCGACACTTCCTCGCTAGGAAATAGCGTTTGCAGATGTCTGCGTATCGTAGCAGTAGAGTTCTAATGATTCTTAAAACGCGATATCGCATCTCATTTCTATGTTTCATGGTAAGATATAATATGATTTGCGAAGTGTCATGCATTCCTCGTCTACGATTCAGATGAATGTAAATGCGACACTTCCTTGCAAGGAAATAGCGTTTGAAGATGTCTACGTATCGTACCAATGGATTTCTGATGCTTCTTAAAACGCGATATCGCATCTCATTTCTATGTTTCATGGTAAGGTATAATATGATTTGCGAAGTGTCATGTATTCCTCGTCCACGCTTCAAATGAATGTAAATGCGACACTTCCTTGCAAGGAAATAGCGTTTGCAAATGTCTACCTATCGTAGCAGTAGTGTTCTAATGCTTCTTAGAACGCGATATCGCATCTCATTTCTATGTTTCATGGTAAGATACAATATGATTTGCGAAGTGTTATGTATTCCTCGTCTACGATTCAAATGAATGTAAATGCGACACTTCCTTGCAAGGAAACAGCGTTTGCAGATGTCTACGTATCGTAGCAATAGAGTTCTAATGCTTCTTAAAACGCGATATCGCATCTCATTCCTATGTTTCATGGTAAGATATAATATGATTTGCGAAGTGTTATGTATTCCTCGTCTACACTTCAAATGAATGTGAATGCGACACTTCCTCGCTAGGAAATAGCGTTTGCAGATGTCTGCGTATCGTAGCAGTAGAGTTCTAATGATTCTTAAAACGCGATATCGCATCTCATTTCTATGTTTCATGGTAAGATATAATATGATTTGCGAAGTGTCATGCATTCCTCGTCTACGATTCAGATGAATGTAAATGCGACACTTCCTTGCAAGGAAATAGCGTTTGAAGATGTCTACGTATCGTACCAATGGATTTCTGATGCTTCTTAAAACGCGATATCGCATCTCATTTCTATGTTTCATGGTAAGGTATAATATGATTTGCGAAGTGTCATGTATTCCTCGTCCACGCTTCAAATGAATGTAAATGCGACACTTCCTTGCAAGGAAATAGCGTTTGCAAATGTCTACCTATCGTAGCAGTAGTGTTCTAATGCTTCTTAGAACGCGATATCGCATCTCATTTCTATGTTTCATGGTAAGATACAATATGATTTGCGAAGTGTTATGTATTCCTCGTCTACACTTCAAATGAATGTAAATGCGACACTTCCTCGCAAGGAAATAGCGTTTGCAGATGTCTACGTATCGAAGCAATAGAGTTCAAATGCTTCTTAAAACGAAATATTGCATCTCATATATATGTTTCATGATAAGATATAATATTCATTGCGAAGTGTTATGCATTCCTCGTCTGCGATTCAAATGAATGTAAATGCGACACTTCCTTGCAAGGAAATAGCATTTGCAGATGTCTACGTATCGTAGCAATAGAGTTCTAATGCTTCTTAAAACGCGATATCGCACCTCATTCCTATGTTTCATGGTAAGATATAATATGATTTGCGAAGTGTTATGTATTCCTCGTCTACATTTCAAATGAATGTGAATGCGACACTTCCTCGCTAGGAAATAGCGTTTGCAGATGTCTGCGTATCGTAGCAGTAGAGTTCAAATGCTTCTTAAAACGCGATATCGCATCTCATTTCTATGTTTCATGGTAAGATATAATACGATTTGCGAAGTGTTATGTATTCCTCGGCTACACTTCAAATGAATGTAAATGCGACACTTCTTTGCAAGGAAATAGCGATTGCAGATGTCTACGTATCGTAGCAGTAGAGTTCTTATGATTCTTAAAACGCGATATCGCATCTCATTTCTATGTTTCGTGGTAAGATATAGTATGATTTGCGAAGTGTTATGTATTCTTCGTCTACACATCAAATGAATGTAAATGAGACACTTCCTTGCAAGGAAATAGCGTTTGCAGATGTCTACGTATCGTAGCAATAGAGTTCTAATGCTTCTTAAAACGAGATATTGCATCTCATATCTATGTTTCATGATAAGATATAATATTCATTGCGAAGTGTTATGCATTCCTCGTCTACGATTCAAATGAATGTAAATGCGACACTTCCTTGCAAGGAAATAGCGTTTGCAGATGTCTACGTATCGTAGCAATAGAGTTCTTGTGATTCTTAGAACGCTATATTGCATCTCATTTTTACGTTTCATGGTAAGATATAATATGATTTGCGAAGTGTCATGTATGCCTCGTCTACGATTCAAATGAAAGTAAATGCGACACTTCCTTGCAAGGAAATAGCGTTTGCAGATGTCTACGTATCGTAGCAATAGAGTTCTAATGCTTCTTAAAACGCGATATCGCATCTCATTTCTATGTTTCATGGTAAGATATAATATGATTTGCGAAGTGTTATGCATTCCTCGTCTACGATTCAAATGAATGTAAATGCGACACTTCCTTGAAAGGAAATAGCGTTTGCAGATGTGTACGTATCGTAGCAATAGAGTTCTTATGATTCTTAGAACGCTATATTGCATCTCATTTTTACGTTTCATGGTAAGATATAATATGATTTGCGAAGTGTTATGTATTCCTCGTTTACACTTCAAATGAATGTGAATGTGACACTTCCTCGCTAGGAAATAGCGTTTGCAGATGTCTGCGTATCGTAGCAGTAGAGTTCTAATGCTTCTTAAAACGCGATATCGCATCTCATTTCTATGTTTCATGGTAAGGTATAATATGATTTGGGAAGTGTTATGTATTCCTCGTCTACGATTCAAATGAAAGTAAATGCGACACTTCCTTGCAAGGAAATAGCGTTTGCAGATGTCTACGTATCGTAGCAGTAGAGTTCTAATGATTCTTAAAACGCGATATCGCATCTCATTTCTATGTTTCATGGTAAGATATAATATGATTTGCGAAGTGTCATGCATTCCTCGTCTACGATTCAGATGAATGTAAATGCGACACTTCCTTGCAAGGAAATAGCGTTTGAAGATGTCTACGTATCGTACCAATGGATTTCTGATGCTTCTTAAAACGCGATATCGCATCTCATTTCTATGTTTCATGGTAAGGTATAATATGATTTGCGAAGTGTCATGTATTCCTCGTCCACGCTTCAAATGAATGTAAATGCGACACTTCCTTGCAAGGAAATAGCGTTTGCAAATGTCTACCTATCGTAGCAGTAGTGTTCTAATGCTTCTTAGAACGCGATATCGCATCTCATTTCTATGTTTCATGGTAAGATACAATATGATTTGCGAAGTGTTATGTATTCCTCGTCTACGATTCAAATGAATGTAAATGCGACACTTCCTTGCAAGGAAACAGCGTTTGCAGATGTCTACGTATCGTAGCAATAGAGTTCTAATGCTTCTTAAAACGAGATATTGCATCTCATATCTATGTTTCATGATAAGATATAATATTCATTGCGAAGTGTTATGCATTCCTCGTCTACGATTCAAATGAATGTAAATGCGACACTTCCTTGCAAGGAAATAGCGTTTGCAGATGTCTACGTATCGTAGCAATAGAGTTCTTGTGATTCTTAGAACGCTATATTGCATCTCATTTTTACGTTTCATGGTAAGATATAATATGATTTGCGAAGTGTCATGTATGCCTCGTCTACGATTCAAATGAAAGTAAATGCGACACTTCCTTGCAAGGAAATAGCGTTTGCAGATGTCTACGTATCGTAGCAATAGAGTTCTACTGCTTCTTAAAACGCGATATCGCATCTCATTTCTATGTTTCATGGTAAGATATAATATGATTTGCGAAGTGTTATGCATTCCTCGTCTACGATTCAAATGAATGTAAATGCGACACTTCCTTGAAAGGAAATAACGTTTGCAGATGTGTACGTATCGTAGCAATAGAGTTCTTATTATTCTTAGAACGCTATATTGCATCTCATTTTTACGTTTCATGGTAAGATATAATATGATTTGCGAAGAGTTATGTATTCCTCGTCTACACTTCAAATGAATGTGAATGTGACACTTCCTCGCTAGGAAATAGCGTTTGCATATGTCTGCGTATCGTAGCAGTAGAGTTCTAGTGCTTCTTAAAACGCGATATCGCATCTCATTTCTATGTTTCATGGTAAGGTATAATATGATTTGGGAAGTGTTATGTATTCCTCGTCTACACTTCAAATGAATGTAAATGCGACACTTCTTTGCTAGGAAATAGCGTTTGCATATGTCTACCTATCGTAGCAATAGTGTTCTAATGCTTCTTAAAACGCGATATCGCATCTCATTTCTATGATTCATGGTAAGATATAATATGATTTGCGATGTATCATGTATTCCTCGTCTACACTTCAAATGAATGTAAATGCGACACTTCCTTGCTAGGAAATAGCGATTGCAGATGTCTGCGTATCGTAGCAGTAGAGTTCAAATGCTTCTTAAAACGCGATATCGCATCTCATTTCTATGTTTCATGGTAAGATATAATACGATTTGCGAAGTGTTATGTATTCCTCGGCTACACTTCAAATGAATGTAAATGCGACACTTCTTTGCAAGGAAATAGCGATTGCAGATGTCTACGTATCGTAGCAGTAGAGTTCTTATGATTCTTAAAACGCGATATCGCATCTCATTTCTATGTTTCGTGGTAAGATATAGTATGATTTGCGAAGTGTTATGTATTCTTCGTCTACACGTCAAATGAATGTAAATGAGACACTTCCTTGCAAGGAAATAGCGTTTGCAGATGTCTACGTATCGTAGCAATAGAGTTCTAATGCTTCTTAAAACGAGATATTGCATCTCATTTCTATGTTTCATGATAAGATATAATATTCATTGCGAAGTGTTATGCATTCCTCGTCTACGATTCAAATGAATGTAAATGCGACACTTCCTTGCAAGAAAATAGCGTTTGCAGATGTCTACGTATCGTAGCAATAGAGTTCTTGTGATTCTTAGAACGCTATATTGCATCTCATTTTTACGTTTCATGGTAAGATATAATATGATTTGCGAAGTGTCATGTATGCCTCGTCTACGATTCAAATGAAAGTAAATGCGACACTTCCTTGCAAGGAAATAGCGTTTGCAGATGTCTACGTATCGTAGCAATAGAGTTCTAATGCTTCTTAAAACGCGATATCGCATCTCATTTCTATGTTTCATGGTAAGATATAATATTCATTGCGAAGTGTTATGCATTCCTCGTCTACGATTCAAATGAATGTAAATGCGACACTTCCTTGCAAGAAAATAGCGTTTGCAGATGTCTACGTATCGTAGCAATAGAGTTCTTATGATTCTTAGAACGCTATATTGCACCTCATTTTTACGTTTCATGGTAAGATATAATATGATTTGCGAAGTGTTATTTATTCCTCGTCTACACTTCAAATGAATGTGAATGTGACACTTCCTCGCTAGGAAATAGCGTTTGCAGATGTCTGCGTATCGTAGCAGTAGAGTTCTAATGCTTCTTAAAACGCGATATCGCATCTCATTTCTATGTTTCATGGTAAGGTATAATATGATTTGGGAAGTGTTATGTATTCCTCGTCTACGATTCAAATGAAAGTAAATGCGACACTTCCTTGCAAGGAAATAGCGTTTGCAGATGTCTACGTATCGTAGCAGTAGAGTTCTAATGATTCTTAAAACGCGATATCGCATCTCATTTCTATGTTTCATGGTAAGATATAATATGATTTGCGAAGTGTCATGCATTCCTCGTCTACGATTCAGATGAATGTAAATGCGACACTTCCTTGCAAGGAAATAGCGTTTGAAGATGTCTACGTATCGTACCAATGGATTTCTGATGCTTCTTAAAACGCGATATCGCATCTCATTTCTATGTTTCATGGTAAGGTATAATATGATTTGCGAAGTGTCATGTATTCCTCGTCCACGCTTCAAATGAATGTAAATGCGACACTTCCTTGCAAGGAAATAGCGTTTGCAAATGTCTACCTATCGTAGCAGTAGTGTTCTAATGCTTCTTAGAACGCGATATCGCATCTCATTTCTATGTTTCATGGTAAGATACAATATGATTTGCGAAGTGTTATGTATTCCTCGTCTACGATTCAAATGAATGTAAATGCGACACTTCCTTGCAAGGAAACAGCGTTTGCAGATGTCTACGTATCGTAGCAATAGAGTTCTAATGCTTCTTAAAACGAGATATTGCATCTCATATCTATGTTTCATGATAAGATATAATATTCATTGCGAAGTGTTATGCATTCCTCGTCTACGATTCAAATGAATGTAAATGCGACACTTCCTTGCAAGGAAATAGCGTTTGCAGATGTCTACGTATCGTAGCAATAGAGTTCTTGTGATTCTTAGAACGCTATATTGCATCTCATTTTTACGTTTCATGGTAAGATATAATATGATTTGCGAAGTGTCATGTATGCCTCGTCTACGATTCAAATGAAAGTAAATGCGACACTTCCTTGCAAGGAAATAGCGTTTGCAGATGTCTACGTATCGTAGCAATAGAGTTCTACTGCTTCTTAAAACGCGATATCGCATCTCATTTCTATGTTTCATGGTAAGATATAATATGATTTGCGAAGTGTTATGCATTCCTCGTCTACGATTCAAATGAATGTAAATGCGACACTTCCTTGAAAGGAAATAACGTTTGCAGATGTGTACGTATCGTAGCAATAGAGTTCTTATTATTCTTAGAACGCTATATTGCATCTCATTTTTACGTTTCATGGTAAGATATAATATGATTTGCGAAGAGTTATGTATTCCTCGTCTACACTTCAAATGAATGTGAATGTGACACTTCCTCGCTAGGAAATAGCGTTTGCATATGTCTGCGTATCGTAGCAGTAGAGTTCTAGTGCTTCTTAAAACGCGATATCGCATCTCATTTCTATGTTTCATGGTAAGGTATAATATGATTTGGGAAGTGTTATGTATTCCTCGTCTACACTTCAAATGAATGTAAATGCGACACTTCTTTGCTAGGAAATAGCGTTTGCATATGTCTACCTATCGTAGCAATAGTGTTCTAATGCTTCTTAAAACGCGATATCGCATCTCATTTCTATGATTCATGGTAAGATATAATATGATTTGCGATGTATCATGTATTCCTCGTCTACACTTCAAATGAATGTAAATGCGACACTTCCTTGCTAGGAAATAGCGATTGCAGATGTCTGCGTATCGTAGCAGTAGAGTTCAAATGCTTCTTAAAACGCGATATCGCATCTCATTTCTATGTTTCATGGTAAGATATAATACGATTTGCGAAGTGTTATGTATTCCTCGGCTACACTTCAAATGAATGTAAATGCGACACTTCTTTGCAAGGAAATAGCGATTGCAGATGTCTACGTATCGTAGCAGTAGAGTTCTTATGATTCTTAAAACGCGATATCGCATCTCATTTCTATGTTTCGTGGTAAGATATAGTATGATTTGCGAAGTGTTATGTATTCTTCGTCTACACGTCAAATGAATGTAAATGAGACACTTCCTTGCAAGGAAATAGCGTTTGCAGATGTCTACGTATCGTAGCAATAGAGTTCTAATGCTTCTTAAAACGAGATATTGCATCTCATTTCTATGTTTCATGATAAGATATAATATTCATTGCGAAGTGTTATGCATTCCTCGTCTACGATTCAAATGAATGTAAATGCGACACTTCCTTGCAAGAAAATAGCGTTTGCAGATGTCTACGTATCGTAGCAATAGAGTTCTTGTGATTCTTAGAACGCTATATTGCATCTCATTTTTACGTTTCATGGTAAGATATAATATGATTTGCGAAGTGTCATGTATGCCTCGTCTACGATTCAAATGAAAGTAAATGCGACACTTCCTTGCAAGGAAATAGCGTTTGCAGATGTCTACGTATCGTAGCAATAGAGTTCTTATGATTCTTAGAACGCTATATTGCACCTCATTTTTACGTTTCATGGTAAGATATAATATGATTTGCGAAGTGTTATTTATTCCTCGTCTACACTTCAAATGAATGTGAATGTGACACTTCCTCGCTAGGAAATAGCGTTTGCAGATGTCTGCGTATCGTAGCAGTAGAGTTCTAATGCTTCTTAAAACGCGATATCGCATCTCATTTCTATGTTTCATGGTAAGGTATAATATGATTTGGGAAGTGTTATGTATTCCTCGTCTACGATTCAAATGAAAGTAAATGCGACACTTCCTTGCAAGGAAATAGCGTTTGCAGATGTCTACGTATCGTAGCAGTAGAGTTCTAATGATTCTTAAAACGCGATATCGCATCTCATTTCTATGTTTCATGGTAAGATATAATATGATTTGCGAAGTGTCATGCATTCCTCGTCTACGATTCAGATGAATGTAAATGCGACACTTCCTTGCAAGGAAATAGCGTTTGAAGATGTCTACGTATCGTACCAATGGATTTCTGATGCTTCTTAAAACGCGATATCGCATCTCATTTCTATGTTTCATGGTAAGGTATAATATGATTTGCGAAGTGTCATGTATTCCTCGTCCACGCTTCAAATGAATGTAAATGCGACACTTCCTTGCAAGGAAATAGCGTTTGCAAATGTCTACCTATCGTAGCAGTAGTGTTCTAATGCTTCTTAGAACGCGATATCGCATCTCATTTCTATGTTTCATGGTAAGATACAATATGATTTGCGAAGTGTTATGTATTCCTCGTCTACGATTCAAATGAATGTAAATGCGACACTTCCTTGCAAGGAAACAGCGTTTGCAGATGTCTACGTATCGTAGCAATAGAGTTCTAATGCTTCTTAAAACGAGATATTGCATCTCATATCTATGTTTCATGATAAGATATAATATTCATTGCGAAGTGTTATGCATTCCTCGTCTACGATTCAAATGAATGTAAATGCGACACTTCCTTGCAAGGAAATAGCGTTTGCAGATGTCTACGTATCGTAGCAATAGAGTTCTTGTGATTCTTAGAACGCTATATTGCATCTCATTTTTACGTTTCATGGTAAGATATAATATGATTTGCGAAGTGTCATGTATGCCTCGTCTACGATTCAAATGAAAGTAAATGCGACACTTCCTTGCAAGGAAATAGCGTTTGCAGATGTCTACGTATCGTAGCAATAGAGTTCTACTGCTTCTTAAAACGCGATATCGCATCTCATTTCTATGTTTCATGGTAAGATATAATATGATTTGCGAAGTGTTATGCATTCCTCGTCTACGATTCAAATGAATGTAAATGCGACACTTCCTTGAAAGGAAATAACGTTTGCAGATGTGTACGTATCGTAGCAATAGAGTTCTTATTATTCTTAGAACGCTATATTGCATCTCATTTTTACGTTTCATGGTAAGATATAATATGATTTGCGAAGAGTTATGTATTCCTCGTCTACACTTCAAATGAATGTGAATGTGACACTTCCTCGCTAGGAAATAGCGTTTGCATATGTCTGCGTATCGTAGCAGTAGAGTTCTAGTGCTTCTTAAAACGCGATATCGCATCTCATTTCTATGTTTCATGGTAAGGTATAATATGATTTGGGAAGTGTTATGTATTCCTCGTCTACACTTCAAATGAATGTAAATGCGACACTTCTTTGCTAGGAAATAGCGTTTGCATATGTCTACCTATCGTAGCAATAGTGTTCTAATGCTTCTTAAAACGCGATATCGCATCTCATTTCTATGATTCATGGTAAGATATAATATGATTTGCGATGTATCATGTATTCCTCGTCTACACTTCAAATGAATGTAAATGCGACACTTCCTTGCTAGGAAATAGCGATTGCAGATGTCTGCGTATCGTAGCAGTAGAGTTCAAATGCTTCTTAAAACGCGATATCGCATCTCATTTCTATGTTTCATGGTAAGATATAATACGATTTGCGAAGTGTTATGTATTCCTCGGCTACACTTCAAATGAATGTAAATGCGACACTTCTTTGCAAGGAAATAGCGATTGCAGATGTCTACGTATCGTAGCAGTAGAGTTCTTATGATTCTTAAAACGCGATATCGCATCTCATTTCTATGTTTCGTGGTAAGATATAGTATGATTTGCGAAGTGTTATGTATTCTTCGTCTACACGTCAAATGAATGTAAATGAGACACTTCCTTGCAAGGAAAT
Source organism: Xylocopa sonorina (assembly GCF_050948175.1). Taxonomy (NCBI): domain Eukaryota; kingdom Metazoa; phylum Arthropoda; class Insecta; order Hymenoptera; family Apidae; genus Xylocopa; species Xylocopa sonorina. The sequence goes on along the minus strand of NW_027490122.1, from coordinate 1,408,795 downwards.
AGCGTTTGCAGATGTCTACGTATCGTAGCAATAGAGTTCTAATGCTTCTTAAAACGAGATATTGCATCTCATTTCTATGTTTCATGATAAGATATAATATTCATTGCGAAGTGTTATGCATTCCTCGTCTACGATTCAAATGAATGTAAATGCGACACTTCCTTGCAAGAAAATAGCGTTTGCAGATGTCTACGTATCGTAGCAATAGAGTTCTTGTGATTCTTAGAACGCTATATTGCATCTCATTTTTACGTTTCATGGTAAGATATAATATGATTTGCGAAGTGTCATGTATGCCTCGTCTACGATTCAAATGAAAGTAAATGCGACACTTCCTTGCAAGGAAATAGCGTTTGCAGATGTCTACGTATCGTAGCAATAGAGTTCTAATGCTTCTTAAAACGCGATATCGCATCTCATTTCTATGTTTCATGGTAAGATATAATATTCATTGCGAAGTGTTATGCATTCCTCGTCTACGATTCAAATGAATGTAAATGCGACACTTCCTTGCAAGAAAATAGCGTTTGCAGATGTCTACGTATCGTAGCAATAGAGTTCTTATGATTCTTAGAACGCTATATTGCACCTCATTTTTACGTTTCATGGTAAGATATAATATGATTTGCGAAGTGTTATTTATTCCTCGTCTACACTTCAAATGAATGTGAATGTGACACTTCCTCGCTAGGAAATAGCGTTTGCAGATGTCTACGTGTCGTAGCAATGGATTTCTTATGATTCTTAAAACTCGATATCGGATCTCATTTCTATGTTTCATGGTAAGATATAATATGATTTGCGAAGTGTTATGTATTCCTCGTCTACACTTCAAATGAATGTAAATGCGACACTTCTTTGCAAGGAAATAGCGTTTGCAGATGTCTGCGTATCGTAGCAGTAGAGTTCTAATGCTTCTTAAAAGGCGATATCGCATCTCATTTCTATGTTTCATGGTAAGATATTAAATGATTTGTGAAGTGTTATGTATTCCTCGTCTACACTTCAAATGAATGTAAATGCGACACTTCTTTGCTAGGAAATAGCGTTTGCAAATGTCTACCTATCGTAGCAATAGTGTTCTAATGCTTCTTAAAACGCGATATCGCATCTCATTTCTATGATTCATGGTAAGATATAATATGATTTGCGAAGTATCATGTATTCCTCGTCTACACCTCAAATGAATGTAAATGCGACACTTCCTTGCTAGGAAATAGCGATTGCAGATGTCTACGTATCGTAGCAATAGAGTTCATATGAATCTTAAAACGCGATATCGCATCTCATTTCTATGTTTCATGGTAAGATATAACATGATTTGCGAAGTGTTATGCATTCCTCGTCTACGATTCAAATGAATGTAAATGCGACACTTCCTTGAAAGGAAATAGCGTTTGCAGATGTGTACGTATCGTAGCAATAGAGTTCTTATTATTCTTAGAACGCTATATTGCATCTCATTTTTACGTTTCATGGTAAGATATAATATGATTTGCGAAGTGTTATGTATTCCTCGTCTACACTTCAAATGAATGTGAATGTGACACTTCCTCGCTAGGAAATAGCGTTTGCATATGTCTGCGTATCGTAGCAGTAGAGTTCTAATGCTTCTTAAAACGCGATATCGCATCTCATTTCTATGTTTCATGGTAAGGTATAATATGATTTGGGAAGTGTTATGTATTCCTCGTCTACACTTCAAATGAATGTAAATGCGACACTTCTTTGCTAGGAAATAGCGTTTGCAAATGTCTACCTATCGTAGCAATAGTGTTCTAGTGCTTCTTCAAACGCGATATCGCATCTCATTTCTATGATTCATGGTAAGATATAATATGATTTGCGATGTATCATGTATTCCTCGTCTACACTTCAAATGAATGTAAATGCGACACTTCCTTGCTAGGAAATAGCGATTGCAGATGTCTACGTATCGTAGCAATAGAGTTCATATGGTTCTTAAAACGCGATATCGCATCTCATTTCTATGTTTCATGGTAAGATATAACATGATTTGCGAAGTGTTATGTATTCCTCGTCTACACTTCAAATGAATGTGAATGCGATACTTCCTCGCTAGGAAATAGCGTTTGCAGATGTCTACGTATCGTAGCAATAGCTTTCTATTGCTTCTTAAAGCGCGATATCGCATCTCATTTCTATGTTTCATGATAAGATATAATATGATTTGCGAAGTGTCATGTATTCCTCGTCTACACATCAAATGAATGTAAATGCGACACCTCCTTGCAAGGAAATAGCGTTTGCAGATGTCTAAGTATCGAAGCAATAGTGTTCAAATGCTTCTTAAAACGCGATATCACATCTCATTCCTATGTTTCATGGTAAGATATAATATTCATTGCGAAGTGTTATGCATTCTTCGCCTACGATTCAAATGAATGTAAATGCAACACTTCCTTGCAAGGAAATAGCGTTTGCAGATGTCTACGTATCGTAGCAGTTGAGTTCTAATGCTTCTTAAAACGCGATATCGCACCTCATTCCTATGTTTCATGGTAAGATATAATATGATTTGCGAAGTGTTATGTATTCCTCGTCTACATTTCAAATGAATGTGAATGCGACACTTCCTCGCTAGGAAATAGCGTTTGCAGATGTCTGCGTATCGTAGCAGTAGAGTTCAAATGCTTCTTAACACGCGATATCGCATCTCATTTCTATGTTTCATGGTAAGATATAATACGATTTGCGAAGTGTCATGTATTCCTCGTCTACGATTCAAATGAAAGTAAATGCGACACTTCCTTGCAAGGTAGTAGCGATTGCACATGTCTACGTATCGTAGCAATAGAGTTCATATCATTCTTAAAAAGCGATATCGCATCTCATTTCTATGTTTCATGGTAAGATATAATATGATTTGCGGAGTGTTATGTACTCCTCGTCTACAATTCAAATGAATGCAAATGCGACACATCCTCGCTAGGAAATAGCGTTTGCAGATGTCTACGTATCGTAGCAAGTTGAGTTCTAATGCTTCTTAAAACGCGATATCGCATCTCATTTCTATGTTTCATGGTAAGATATAATATGATTTGCGAAGTGTTATGTATTCCTCGTCTACACATCAAATGAATGTAAATGCGACACTTCCTTGCAAGGAAATAGCGTTTGCAGATGTCTACGTATCGAAACAATAGAGTTCAAATGCTTCTTAAAACGCGATATCGCATCTCATTTCTATGTTTCATGGTAAGATATAATATGATTTGCGAAGTGTTATGTATTCCTCGTCTACACTTCAAATGAATGCGAATGCGACACTTCCTCGCTAGGAAATAGCGTTTGCAGATGTCTACGTATCGAAGCAATAGAGTTCAAATGCTTCTTAAAACGCGATATCGCATCTCATTTCTATGTTTCATGGTAAGATATAATACGATTTGCGAAGTGTTATGTATTCCTCGGCTACACTTCAAATGAATGTAAATGCGACACTTCTTTGCAAGGAAATAGCGATTGCAGATATCTACGTATCGTAGTAGTAGAGTTCTTATGATTCTTAAAACGCGATATCGCATCTCATTTCTATGTTTCATGGTAAGATATAATATGATTTGCGGAGTGTTATGTATTCCTCGTCTACAATTCAAATGAATGCAAATGCGACACATCCTCGCTAGGAAATAGCGTTTGCAGATGTCTACGTATCGTAGCAAGTTGTGTTCTAATGCTTCTTAACACGCGATATCGCATCTCATTTCTATGTTTCATGGTAAGATATAATACGATTTGCGAAGTGTCATGTATTCCTCGTCTACGATTCAAATGAAAGTAAATGCGACACTTCCTTGCAAGGTAGTAGCGATTGCACATGTCTACGTATCGTAGCAATAGAGTTCATATCATTCTTAAAAAGCGATATCGCATCTCATTTCTATGTTTCATGGTAAGATATAATATGATTTGCGGAGTGTTATGTATTCCTCGTCTACAATTCAAATGAATGCAAATGCGACACATCCTCGCTAGGAAATAGCGTTTGCAGATGTCTACGTATCGTAGCAAGTTGAGTTCTAATGCTTCTTAAAACGCGATATCGCATCTCATTTCTATGTTTCATGGTAAGATATAATATGATTTGCGAAGTGATATGTATTCCTCGTCTACACATCAAACGAATGTAAATGCGACACTTCCTTGCAAGGAAATAGCGTTTGCAGATGTCTACGTATCGAAACAATAGAGTTCAAATGCTTCTTAAAACGCGATATCGCATCTCATTTCTATGTTTCATGGTAAGATATAATATGATTTGCGAAGTGTTATGTATTCCTCGTCTACACTTCAAATGAATGCGAATGCGACACTTCCTCGCTAGGAAATAGCGTTTGCAGATGTCTACGTATCGAAGCAATAGAGTTCAAATGCATCTTAAAACGCGATATCGCATCTCATTTCTATGTTTCATGGTAAGATATAATACGATTTGCGAAGTGTTATGTATTCCTCGGCTACACTTCAAATGAATGTAAATGCGACACTTCTTTGCAAGGAAATAGCGATTGCAGATATCTACGTATCGTAGTAGTAGAGTTCTTATGATTCTTAAAACGCGATATCGCATCTCATTTCTATGTTTCATGGTAAGATTTAATATGATTTGCGGAGTGTTATGTATTCCTCGTCTACAATTCAAATGAATGCAAATGCGACACATCCTCGCTAGGAAATAGCGTTTGCAGATGTCTACGTATCGTAGCAAGTTGTGTTCTAATGCTTCTTAAAACGCGATATCGCATCTCATTTCTATGTTTCATGGTAAGATATAATATGATTTGCGAAGTGTTATGTATTCCTCGTCTACACATCAAATGAATGTAAATGCGACACTTCCTTGCAAGGAAATAGCGTTTGCAGATGTCTACGTATCGTTACAATAGAGTTCTTATGATTCTTAAAACGCGATATCGCATCTCATTTCTATGTTTCATGGTAAGGTATAATATGATTTGCGAAGTGTTATGTATCCGTCGTCTACACTTCAAATGAATGTAAATGCGACACTTTCTTGCAAGGAAATAGCGTTTGCAGATGTCTACGTATCGTAGCAATGGATTTCTGATGCTTCTTATAACGAGATATTGCATCTCATATCTATGTTTCATGACAAGATATAATATTCATTGCGAAGTGTTATGCATTCCTCGTCTACGATTCAGATGAATGTAAATGCGACACTTCCTTGCAAGGAAATAGCGTTTGCAGATGTCTACGTATCGTAGCAATAGAGTTCTTATGATTCTTAAAACGCGATATCGCATCTCATTTCTATGTGTCATGGTAAGATACAATATGATTTGCGAAGTGTTATGTATTCCTCGTCTACACTTCAAATGAATGTGAATGCGACACTTCCTCGCTAGGAAATAGTGTTTGCAGATGTCTACGTATCGAAGCAATAGAGTTCAAATGCTTCTTAAAACAAGATATTGCATCTCATATATATGTTTCATGATAAGATATAATATTCATTGCGAAGTGTTATGCATTCCTCGTCTACGATTCAAATGAATGTAAATGCGACACTTCCTTGCAAGGAAATAGCATTTGCGGATGTCTACGTATCGTAGCAATAGAGTTCTAATGCTTCTTAAAACGCGATATCGCATTTCATTTCTATGTTTCATGGTAAGATATAATATGATTTGCGAAGTGTTATGTATTCCTCGTCTACACTTCAAATGAATGTGAAAGTGACACTTCCTCGCTAGGAAATAGCGTTTGCAGATGTCTGCGTATCGTAGCAGTAGAGTTCTAATGCTTCTTAAAACGCGATATCGCATCTCATTTCTATGTTTCATGGTAAGATACAATATGATTTGCGAAGTGTTATGTATTCCTCGTCTACACTTCAAATGAATGCGAATGCGACACTTCCTCGCTAGGAAATAGCGTTTGCAGATGTCTACGTATCGAAGCAATAGAGTTCAAATGCTTCTTAAAACGCGATATCGCATCTCATTTCTATGTTTCATGGTAAGATATAATACGATTTGCGAAGTGTTATGTATTCCTCGGCTACACTTCAAATGAATGTAAATGCGACACTTCTTTGCAAGGAAATAGCGATTGCAGATGTCCACGTATCGAAGCAATAGAGTTCAAATGCTTCTTAAAACGAGATATTGCATTTCATATCTATGTTTCATGATAAGATATAATATTCATTGCGGAGTGTTATGCATTCCTCGTCTACGATTCAAATGAATGTAAATGCGACACTTCCTTGCAAGGAAATAGCGTTTGCAGATGTCTACGGATCGTAGCAATAGAGTTCTAATGCTTCTTAAAACGCGATATCGCATATCATTTCTATGATTCATGGTAAGATATAATACGATTTGCGAAGTGTTATGTATTCCTCGGCTACACTTCAAATGAATGTAAATGCGACACTTCCTTGCAAGGAAATAGCGATTGCAGATGTCTACGTATCGTAGCAGTAGAGTTCTTATGATTTTTAAAACGCGATATCGCATCTCATTTCTATGTTTCATGGTAAGATATAATATGATTTGCGGAGTGTTATGTATTCCTCGTCTACACTTCAAATGAATGCAAATGCGACACTTCCTCGCTAGGAAATAGCGTTTGCAGATGTCTACGTATCGTCGCAGTTGAGTTCTAATGCTTCTTAAAACGCGATATCGCATCTCATTTCTATGTTTCATGGTAAGATATAATATGATTTGCGAAGTGTTATGTATTCCTCGTCTACACATCAAATGAATGTAAATGCGACACTTGCTTGCAAGGAAATATCGTTTGCAGATGTCTACGTATCGTTGCAATAGAGTTCTTATGATTCTTAAAACGCGATATCGCATCTCATTTCTATGTTTCATGGTAAGGTATAATATGATTTGCGAAGTGTTATGTATCCGTCGTCTACACTTCAAATGAATGTAAATGCGACACTTTCTTGCAAGGAAATAGCGTTTGCAGATGTCTACGTATCGTAGTAATGGATTTCTGATGCTTCTTAAAACGCGATATCGCATGTCATTTCTATGTTTCATGGTAAGATATAATATGATTTGCGAAGTGTTATGTATTCCTCGTCTACACTTCAAATGAATGTAAATGCGACACTTCTTTGCAAGGAAATAGCGTTTGCAGATGTCTACGTATCGTTGCAATAGAGTTCTTATGATCCTTAAAACGCGATATCGCATCTCATTTCAATGTTTCATGGTAAGATATAATACGATTTGCGGAGTGTTATGTATTCCTCGTCTACACTTCAAATGAATGTAAATGCGACACTTCCTTGCAAGGAAATAGCGTTTGCAGATGTCTACGTATCGTAGCAATAGAGTTCTAATGCTTCTTAAAACGCGATATCGCATCTCATTTCTATGTTTCATGGTAAGATATAATACGATTTGCGAAGTGTTCTGTATTCCTCGGCTACACTTCAAATGAATGTAAATGCGACACTTTCTTGCTAGGAAATAACGTTTGCAGATGTCTACGTATCGTAGCAATGGACTTCTAATGCTTCTTAAAAAGCGATATCGCATCTCATTTCTATGTTTCATGGTAAGATATAATATGATTTGCGAAGTGTTATGTATTCCTCGTCTACACTTCAAATGAATGTAAATGCGACACTTCTTTGCAAGGAAATAGCGTTTGCAGATGTCTACGTATCGTAGCTATAGAGTTCTTATGATTCTAAAACGCGATATCGCATCTCATTTCTATGTTTCATGGTAAGATATAATACGATTTGCGAAGTGTTATGTATTCCTCGGCTACACTACAAATGAATGTAAATGCGACACTTCTTTGCAAGGAAATAGCGATTGCAGATGTCTACGTATCGTAGCAGTAGAGATCTTATGATTCTTAAAACGCGATATCGCATCTCATTTCTATGTTTCATGGTAGGATATAATATGATTTGCGGAGTGTTATGTATTCCTCGTCTACACTTCAAATGAAAGCAAATGCGACACTTCCTTGCAAGGAAATAGCGTTTGCAAATGTCTACCTATAGTAGCAGTATTGTTCTAATGCTTCTTAGAACGCGATATCGCATCTCATTTCTATGTTTCATGGTAAGATATAATATGATTTGCGGAGTGTTATGTATTCCTCGTCTACACTTCAAATGAATGCAAATGCGACACTTCCTCGCTAGGAAATAGCGTTTGCAGATGTCTACGTATCGTAGCAGTTGAGTTCTAATGCTTCTTAAAACGCGATATCGCATCTCATTTCTATGTTTCATGGTAAGATATAATATGATTTGCGAAGTGTTATGTATTCCTCGTCTACACATCAAATGAATGTAAATGCGACACTTGCTTGCAAGGAAATAGCGTTTGCAGATGTCTACGTATCGTTGCAATAGAGTTCTTATGATTCTTAAAACGCGATATCGCATCTCATTTCTATGTTTCATGGTAAGGTATAATATGATTTGCGAAGTGTTATGTATCCGTCGTCTACACTTCAAATGAATGTAAATGCGACACTTTCTTGCAAGGAAATAGCGTTTGCTGATGTCTACGTATCGTAGTAATGGATTTCTGATGCTTCTTAAAACGCGATATCGCATGTCATTTCTATGTTTCATGGTAAGATATAATATGATTTGCGAAGTGTTATGTATTCCTCGTCTACACTTCAAATGAGTGTAAATGCGACACTTCTTTGCAAGGAAATAGCGTTTGCAGATGTCTGCGTATCGTTGCAATAGAGTTCTTATGATTTTTAAAACGCGATATCGCATCTCATTTCAATGTTTCATGGTAAGATATAATATGATTTGCGGAGTGTTATGTATTCCTCGTCTACACTTCAAATGAATGTAAATGCGACACTTCCTTGCAAGGAAATAGCGTTTGCAGATGTCTACGTATCGTAGCAGTAGAGTTCTAATGCTCCTTAAAACGCGATATCGCATCTCATTTCTATGTTTCATGGTAAGGTATAATATGATTTGGGAAGTGTTATGTATTCCTCGTCTACACTTCAAATGAATGTAAATGCGACACTTTCTTGCAAGGAAATAGCGTTTGCAGATGTCTACGTATCGTAGCAATGGATTTCTTATGATTCTTAAAACGCGATATCGGATCTCATTTCTATGTTTCATGGTAAGATATGATATGATTTGCGAAGTGTTATGTATTCCTCGTCTACACTTCAAATCAATGTAAATGCGACACTTCTTTGCAAGGAAATAGCGTTTGCAGATGTCTGCGTATCGTAGCAGTAGAGTTCTAATGCTTCTTAAAACGCGATATCGCATCTCATTTCTATGTTTCATGGTAAGATATAATATGATTTGCGAAGTGTTATGTATTCCTCGTCTACACTTCAAATGAATGTAAATGCGACACTTCTTTGCTAGGAAATAGCGTTTGCAAATGTCTACCTATCGTAGCAATAGTGTTCTAATGCTTCTTAAAACGCGATATCGCATCTCATTTCTATGATTCATGGTAAGATATAATATGATTTGCGAAGTATCATGTATTCCTCGTCTACACTTCAAATGAATGTAAATGCGACACTTCCTTGCTAGGAAATAGCGATTGCAGATGTCTACGTATCGTAGCAACAGAGTTCATATGATTCTTAAAACGCGACATCGCATCTCATTTCTATGTTTCATGGTAAGATATAACATGATTTGCGAAGTGTTATGTATTCCTCGTCTACACTTCAAATGAATGTGAATGCGATACTTCCTCGCTAGGAAATAGCGTTTGCAGATGTCTACGTATCGTAGCAATAGCTTTCTAATGCTTCTTAAAGCGCGATATCGCATATCATTTCTATGTTTCATGATAAGATATAATATGATTTGCGAAGTGTCATGTATTCCTCGTCTACACATCAAATGAATGTAAATGCGACACCTCCTTGCAAGGAAATAGCGTTTGCAGATGTCTACGTATCGAAGCAATAGAGTTCAAATGCTTCTTAAAACGCGATATCACATCTCATTCCTATGTTTCATGGTAAGATATAATATGATTTGTGAAGTATCATGTGTTCCTCGTCTACACTTCAAATGAATGTAAATGCGACACTTCCTTGCATGGAAATAGCGTTAGCAGATGTCTACGTATCGAAGCAATAGAGTTCAAAATGCTTCTTAAAACGAGATATTGCATCTCATATCTATGTTTCATGATAAGATATAATATTCATTGCGAAGTGTCATGTATTCCTCGTCTACGATTCAAATGAAAGTAAATGCGACACTTCCTTGCAAGGTAGTAGCGATTGCACATGTCTACGTATCGTAGCAATAGAGTTCATATCTTTCTTAAAAAGCGATATCGCATCTCATTTCTATGTTTCATGGTAAGATAAAACATGATTTGCGAAGTGTTATGTATTCCTCGTCTACACTTCAAATGAATGTGAATGTGACTTCCTCGCTAGGAAATAGCGTTTGCAGATGTCTGCGTATCGAAGCAGTAGAGTTCTAATGCTTCTTAAAACGCGATATCGCACCTCATTTCTATGTTTCATGGTAAGATACAATATGATCTGCGAAGTGTTATGTATTCCTCGTCTACACTTCAAATGAATGTGAAGGCGACACTTCCTCGCTTGGAAATAGCGTTTGCAGATGTCTACGTATCGAAGCAATAGAGTTCAAACGCTTCTTAAAACGCGATATCGCATCTCATTTCTATGTTTCATGGTAAGATATAATATGATTTGCGAAGTGTTATGTATTCCTCGTCTACACTTCAAATGAATGCGAATGCGACACTTCCTCGCTAGGAAATAGCGTTTGCAGATGTCTACGTATCGAAGCAATAGAGTTCAAATGCTTCTTAAAACGCGATATCGCATCTCAATTCTATGTTTCATGGTAAGATATAATACGATTTGCGAAGTGTTATGTATTCCTCGGCTACACTTCAAATGAATGTAAATGCGACACTTCTTTGCAAGGAAATAGTGATTGCAGATGTCCACGTATCGAAGCAATAGAGTTCAAATGCTTCTTAAAACGAGATATTGCATCTCATATCTATGTTTCATGATAAGATATAATATTCATTGCGAAGTGTTATGCATTCCTCGTCTACGATTCAAATGAATGTAAATGCGACACTTCCTTGCAAGGAAATAGCGTTTGCAGATGTCTACGGATCGTAGCAATAGAGTTCTAATGCTTCTTAAAACGCGATATCGCATCTCATTTCTATGTTTCATGGTAAGATATAATACGATTTGCGAAGTGTTATGTATTCCTCGGCTACACTTCAAATGAATGTAAATGCGACACTTCTTTGCAAGGAAAAAGCGATTGCAGATGTCTACGTATCGTAGCAGTAGAGTTCTTATGATTCTTAAAACGCGATATCGCATCTCATTTCTATGTTTCATGGTAAGATATAATATGATTTGCGGAGTGTTATGTATTCCTCGTCTACAATTCAAATGAATGCAAATGCGACACTTCTTTGCTAGGAAATAGCGTTTGCAGACATCTACGTATCGTAGCAAGTTGAGTTCAAATGCTTCTTAAAACGAGATATTGCATCTCATATATATGTTTCATGATAAGATATAATATTCATTGCGAAGTGTTATGCATTCCTCGTCTACGATTCAAATGAATGTAAATGCGATACTTCCTCGCTAGGAAATAGCGTTTGCAGATGTCTACGTATCGTAGCAATAGCTTTCTAATGCTTCTTAAAGCGCGATATCGCATATCATTTCTATGTTTCATGATAAGATATAATATGATTTGCGAAGTGTCATGTATTCCTCGTCTACACATCAAATGAATGTAAATGCGACACTTCCTCGCTAGGAAATAGCGTTTGCAGATGTCTACGTATCGAAGCAATAGAGTTCAAATGCTTCTTAAAACGCGATATCGCATCTCATTTCTATGTTTCATGGTAAGATATAATACGATTTGCGAAGTGTTATGTATTCCTCGGCTACACTTCAAATGAATGTAAATGCGACACTTCTTTGCAAGGAAATAGCGATTGCAGATGTCCACGTATCGAAGCAATAGAGTTCAAATGCTTCTTAAAACGAGATATTGCATCTCATATCTATGTTTCATGATAAGATATAATATTCATTGCGAAGTGTTATGCATTCCTCGTCTACGATTCAATTGAATGTAAATGCGACACTTCCTTGCAAGGAAATAGCGTTTGCAGATGTCTACGTATCGTAGCAGTAGAGTTCTTATGATTCTTAAAACGCGATATCGCATCTCATTTCTATGTTTCATGGTAAGATATAATATGATTTGCGGAGTGTTATGTATTCCTCGTCTACACTTCAAATGAATGCAAATGCGACACTTCCTCGCTAGGAAATAGCGTTTGCAGATGTCTACGTATCGTCGCAGTTGAGTTCTAATGCTTCTTAAAACGCGATATCGCATCTCATTTCTATGTTTCATGGTAAGATATAATATGATTTGCGAAGTGTTATGTATTCCTCGTCTACACATCAAATGAATGTAAATGCGACCACTTGCTTGCAAGGAAATAGCGTTTGCAGATGTCTACCTATCGTTGCAATAGAGTTCTTATGATTCTTAAAACGCGATATCGCATCTCATTTCTATGTTCATGGTAAGATATAATATGATTTGCGAAGTGTTATGTATTCCTCGTCTACACTTCAAATGAAATGTAAAATTGCGGGACACTTCTTGCAAGGAAATAGCGTTGCAGATGTCTACGTATCGTTGCAATAGAGTTCTTATGATTCTTAAAACGCGATATCGCATCTCATTTCAATGTTTCATGGTAAGATATAATATGATTTGCGGAGTGTTATGTATTCCTCGTCTTACACTTCAAATGAATGTAAAATGCGACACTTCCTTGCAAGGAAATAGCGTTTGCAGATGTCTACGGATCGTAGCAATAGAGTTCTAATGCTTCTTAAAAACGCGATATCGCATCTCATTTCTACGTTTCATGGTAAGATATAATACGATTGCGAAGTGTTATGTATTCCTCGTCTACACTTCAAATGAATGTAAATGCGACACTTCTTTGCAAGGAAATAGCGTTTGCAGATGTCTACGTATCGTTGCAATAGAGTTCTTATGATTCTTAAACGCGATATCGCATCTCATTTCAATGTTTCATGGTAAGATATAATATGATTTGCGGAGTGTTATGTATCCTCGTCTACACTTCAAATGAATGTAAATGCGACACTTCCTTGCAAGGAATTAGCGTTTGCAGATGTCTACGGATCGTAGCAATAGAGTTCTAATGCTTCTTAAACGCGATATCGCATCTCATTTCTATGTTTCATGGTAAGATATAATACGATTTGCGAAGTGTTCTGTATTCCTCGTCTACGATTAAATGAAAGTAAATGCGACACTTCCTTGCAAGGTTGTAGCGTTTGCAGATGTCCACGTATCGTAGCAATGGATTTCTAATGCTTCTTAACAAGCGATATCGCATCTCATTTCTATGTTTCATGGTAAGATATAATATGATTTGCGAAGTGTTATGTATTCCTCGTCTACACTTCAAATGAATGTAAATGCGACACTTCTTTGCAAGGAAAATAGCGTGTGCAGATGTCTACGTATCGTAGCAATAGAGGTTCTTATGATTCTTAAACGCGATATCGCATCTCATTTCTATGTTTCATGTAAGATACAATATGGATTTGCGAAGTGTTATGTATTCCTCGTCTACACTTCAAACGAATGTGAATGCGACACTTCCTCGCTAGGAAATAGTGTTTGCAGATGTCTACGTATCGAAGCAATAGAGTTCAAATGCTTCTTAAAACGAGATATTGCATCTCATATCTATGTTTCATGATGAGATATAATATTCATTGCGAAGTGTTAATGCATTCCTCGTCTACGATTCAGTATGAATGTAAATGCGACACTTCCTTGCAAGGAAATAGCGTTGTGCAGATGTCTACGTATCCGTAGCAATAGAGTTCATATGATACTTAAAACGCGATATCGCATCTCATTTCTATGGTTCATGGTAAGATATAACATGATTTGCGAAGTGTTATGTTATTCCTCGTCTACACTTCAAATGAATGTGAATGCGATACTTCCTCGCTAGGAAATAGCGTTTGCAGATGTCTACGTATGGTAGCTATAGCTTTCTAATGCTTCTTAAAACGCGATATCGCATCTCTTTTCTATGTTTCATTGTAAGATATAATATGATTTGCGAAGTGTCATGTATTCCTCGTCTACACTTCAAATGAATGTAAATGTGACACTTCCTTGCAAGGAAATAGCGTTTGCAGATGTCTACGTATCGAAGCAATAGAGTTCAAATGCTTCTTAAAACGAGATATTGCATCTCATATCTATGTTTCATGATAAGATATAATATTCATTGCGAAGTGTTATGCATTCCTCGTCTACGATTCAAATGAATGTAAATGCGACCACTTCCTTGCAAGGAAATAGCATTTGCAGATGTCTACGTATCGTAGCAATGGATTTCTGCTGCTTCTTAAAACGCGATATCGCATCTCATTTCTATGTATCATGTAGGATATAATATGATTTGCGAAGTGTCATGTATTCCTCGTCTACGATTCAATGAAAGTAAATGCGACACTTCCTTGCAAGGTTGTAGCGATTGCAGATGTCTACGTACCGTAGCAATTAGGGTTCATATCATTCTTAAACGCGATATCGCATGTCATTTCTATGTTTCACGGTAAGATATAATATGATTGCGAAGTGTTATGTATTCCTCGCCTACACTTCAAATGAATGTAAATGCGACCCTTCCTTGCAAGGAAATAGCGTTTGCAGATGTCTACGTATCGAAACAATAGAGTTCAAATTCTTCTTAAAACGAGATATTGCATACTCATACCTATGTTTCATTATAAGATATAATATTCATTGCGAAGTGATATGCATTCCTCGTCTACGATTCAAATGAATGTAAATGCGACACTTCCCTTGCAAGGAAATAGCGTTTGCAGATGTCTACGGATCGTAGCAATAGAGTTCTAATGCTTCTTAAACGCGATATCGCATCTCATTTCTATGTTTCATGTAAGATATAATACGATTTGCGAAGTGTTATGTATTCCTCGGCTACACTTCAAATGAATTGTAAATGCGACACTTCTTTGCAAGGAAATAGCGTTTGCAGATGTCTACGTATCGTTGCAATAGACTTCTTAGATTCTTAAAACGCGATATCGCATCTCATTTCAATGTTTCATGGTAAGATATAATACGATTTGCGAAGTGTTCTGTATTCCTCGGCTACACTTCAATGAATGTAAATGCGACACTTTCTTGCAAGGAATAGGCGTTTGCAGATGTCTACGTATCGTAGCAATGGATTTCTAATGCTTCTTAAAAGCGATATCGCACCTCATTTCTATGTTTCATGGTAAGACATAATATGATTTGCGAAGTGTTATGTATTCCTCGTCTACACTTCAAATGAATGTAAATGCGACACTTCCTTGCAAGGAAATAGCGTTTGCAGATGTCTACGTATCGCAGTAATGGATTTCTGATGCTTCTTAAAAAGCGATATCGCATGTCATTTCTATGTTTCATGGTAAGATATAATATGATTTGCGAAGGTGTTATGTATTCCTCGTCTACACTTCAAATGAATGTAATGCGACACTTCTTGCAAGGAAATAGCGTTTGCAGATGTCTACGTATCGTTGCAATAGAGTTCTTATGATTCTTAAAACGCGATATCGCATCTCATTTCAATGTTTCATGGTAAGATATAATACGATTTGCGAAGTGTTCTGTATTCCTCGGCTACACTTCAAATGAATGTAAATGCGACACTTTCTTGCAAGGAAATAGCGTTTTGCAGATGTCTACGTATCGTAGCAATGGATTCTAATGCTTCTTAAAAGCGATATCGCACCTCATTTCTATGTTTCATGTAAGACATAATATGATTTGCGAAGTGTTATGTATTCCTCGTCTACACTTCAAATGAATGTAAATGCGACACTTCCTTGCAAGGAAATAGCGTTTGCAGATGTCTCCCGTATCGTAGCAATAGAGTTCTAATGCTTCTTAAAACGAGATATTGCATCTCATTTCTATGTTTCATGGTAAGGAATAATATGATTTGCGAAGTGTTATGTATTCCTCGTCTACACTTCAAATGAATGTAAATACGACACTTCTTGCTAGGAAATAGCGTCTGCAGATGTCTAGGTATTGTAGCAATAGAGTTCTAATGCTTCTTAAAACGCGATATCGCATCTCATTTCTATGTTTTCATGGTAAGATATAATATGACTTGCGAAGTGTTATGCATTCCTCGTCTACGATTCAAATGAATGTAAATGCGACACTTCCTTGCAAGGAAATAGCGTTGCAGATGTCTACGTATCGTAGCGAAAGAGTTCTAATACTTCTTAAAACGCGATATCGCATCTCATTTCTATGTTTCATGGTAAGATATAATATGATTTGCGAAGTGTTATGTATTACTCGTCTACACTTCAAATGAATGTAAATGCGACACTCCTTGCAAGAAAATAGCGTTTGCAGATGTCTACGTATCGAAGCAATAGATTTCAAATGCTTCTTAAAACGAGATATTGCATCTCATATCTATGTTTCATGATAAGATATAATATTCTTTGCGAAGTGTTATGCATTCCTCGTCTACGATTCAAATGAATGTAAATGCGACTCTTCCTTGCAAGGAAATAGCGTTTGCAAATGTCTACCTATCGTAGCAGTAGTGTTCTAATGCTCTTAGAACGCGATGTCGCATCTCATTTCTATGTTTCATGGTAGATATAATATGATTGCGAAGTGTTATGTATTCCTCGTCTACACATCAAATGAATGTAAATGCGAAACTTCCTTGCAAGGAAATAGCGTTTGCAGATGTCTACGTATCGTAGCAATATAGTTCTTATGATTCTTAAAACGCGATATCGCATCTCATTTCTATGTTTCATGGTAAGGTATAATATGATTTGCGAAGAGTTATGTATTCCTTGTCTACACTTCAAATGAATGTAAATGCGACACTTCCTTGCAAGGAAATAGCGTTTGCAGATGTCTACGTATTGAAGCAATAGATTTCAAATGCTTCTTAAAACGAGATATTGCATCTCATATCTATGTTTCATGATAAGATATAATATTCATTGCGAAGTGTTATGCATTCCTCGTCTACGATTCAAATGAAAGTAAATGCGACACTTCCTTGCAAGGAAATAGCGATTGCAGATGTCTACGTATCGTAGCAATAGATTTCTTATGATTCTTAAAACGCGATATCGCATCTCATTTCTATGTTTCATGGTAAGATATAATATGATTTGCGATGTGCTATGTATTCCTCGTCTACACTTCAAATGAATGTAAATGCGACACTTCCTTGCAAGGAAATAGCGTCTGCAGATGTCTAGGTATCGTAGCAATAGAGTTCTAATGCTTCTTAAAACGCGATATCGCATCTCATTTCTACGTATCACGGTAAGATATAATAAGATTTGCGAAGTGTCATGTACTCCTCGTCTACACTTCAAATGAATGTGAATGCGACACTTCCTCGGTAGGAAATAGCGTTTGCAGATGTCTACGTATCGTAGCAATAGATTTCTAATGCTTCTTAAAACGCGATATCGCATCTCATTTCTATGTTTCATGGTAAGATACAATATGAATTGCGAAGTGTTATGTATTCCTCGTCTACACTTCAATTGAATGTAAATGCAACACTTCCTTGCAAGGAAATAGCGTTGCAAATGTCTACCTATCGTAGCAATAGTGTTCTAATGCTTCTTAAAACGCGATATCGCATCTCATTTCTATGTTTCATGTAAGATATAATATAATTTGCGAAGTGTCATGTATTCCTCATCTACACTTCAAATGGATGTAAATGCGACACTCCTTGCAAGGAAATAGCGTTTGCAGATGTCTACGTATCGTAGCAATAGAGGATGTTATGATTCTTAAACGCGATATCGCATCTCATTTCTCTGTTTCATGGTAAGATATAATATGATTTGCGAAGTGTCATGTATTCCTCGTCTACACTTCATCTGAATGTAAATGCGACACTTCCTTAGAAGGAAATAGCGTTTGCAGATGTCTACGTATCGTAGCATTAGAGTTCTTATGATTCTTAAAACGCGATATCGCATCTCATTTCTACGTTTCATGGTAAGATATTATATGATTTGCGAAGTGTCATGTATTCCTCGTCTACACTTCAAATAAATGTAAGTGCGACACTTCCTTGCAAGAAAATAGCGTTTGCAGATGTCTACGTATCGTAGCAATAGAGTTCTTATTATTCTTAAAACGCGATATCGCATCACATTTCTATGTTTCATGGTAAGATATAATATGATTTGCGAAGTGTTATGTATTCCTCGTCTACACATCAAATGAATGTAAATGCGGACACTTCCTTGCTAGGAAATAGCGTCTGCAGATGTCTAGGTATCGTAGCAATAGAGATCTAATGCTTCTTAAAACGCGATATCGCATCTCATTTCTAGTATCATGGTAAGATATAAAATGATTGCGAAGTGTTATGCATTCGTCGTCTACGATTCAAATTAATGTAAATGCGACACTTCCTTGCAAGGAATAGCGTTTGCAGATGTCTACGTATCGTAGCAATAGAGTTCTTATGATTCTTAAAACGCGATATCGCATCTCATTTCTATGTTTCATGGTAAGGTATAACATGATTTGCGAAGTGTTACGTATTCATCGTCTACACTTCAAATGAATGTGAATGCGATACTTCCTTCGCTAGGAAATAGCGTTTGCAGATGTCTACGTATCGTAGGCAATAGCTTTCTAGTGCTTCTAAAACGCGATATCGCATCCCATTGCTATGTTTCATGGTAAGATATAATATGACTAGCGAAGTATCATGCATTCCTCGTCCACACTTCAAATGAATGTAAATGCGACACTTCTTGCTAGGAAATAGCGTCTGCAGATGTCTAGGTATCGTTGCAATAGAGATCTAATGCTCCTTAAAACGCGATATCGCATCTCATATCTATGTTTCATGATAAGATATAATATTCATTGCGAAGTGTTATGCATTCCTCGTCTACGATTCAAATGAATGTAAATGCGACACTTCCTTGCAAGGAAATAACGTCTGCAGATGTATAGGTATCGTAGCAATAGAGTTCTAATGCTTCTTAAAACGCGATATCTTATCTCATTTCTATGTTCGTGGTAGGATATAATATGATTGCGAAGTGTCATGCATTCCTCGTCTACACTTCAAATGAATGTAAATGCCACACTTCCTTGCTAGGAAATAGCGTCTTCAGATTTCTAGGTATCGTAGCAATAGAATTCTAGTGCTTCTTAAAACGCGTTATCGCATCTCATTCTATGTTTCATGATAAGATATATATGATTTGCGAAGTGTCATGTATTCCTCGTCTACACTTCAAATGAATGTAAATGCAACACATCCTTGCTAGGAAATAGCGTCCTGCAGATGTCTAGGTATCGTAGCAATAGAGTTTCTAATGCTTCTTAAACGCGATATCGCATCTCATTTCTATGTTTCATGGTAAGATGTAATATGATTTGCGAAGTGTTATGTACTCCTCCTCTACACTTCAAATGAATGTAACTGCGACACTTCCTTGCAAGGAAATAGCGTTTGCAAATGTCTACCTATCGTAGCAGTAGTGTTCTAATGCTTCTTAAAACGCGATATCGCATCTCATTTCTAATGTTTCATGGAAGATATAACATGATTTCGAAGTGTTATGTATTCCTGGTCTACTCTTCAATTGAATGTGAATGCGATACTTCCTCGCTAGGAAATAGCGTTTGCAGATGTCTACGTATCGTAGCAGTAGCTTTCTAGTGCTTCATAAACGCGATATCGCATCTCATTTCTATGTTTCAAGGTAAGATATAATATGATTTGCGAAGTGTTATGTATTCCTCGTCTACACATCAAATGAATGTAAATGCGACAACTTCCTTGCAAGGAAATAGCGTTTGCAGATGTCTACGGTATCGTAGCAATAGAGTTCTTATGATTCTTAAAACGCGATATCGCCTTTCATTTCTATGTTTCATGGTAAGATATTATATGATTTGCGAAGTGTCATGTATTCCTCGTCTATACTTCAAATGAATGTAAATGCGACACTTCCTTGCAAGGAAATAGCGTTTGCAGATGTCTACGTTCGTAGCAATAGAGGTCTAATGCTTCTTAGAACGCGATATCGCATCTCATTTCTATGTTTCATGGTAAGATATAATATGATTTGCGAAGTGTTATGTATTCCTCGTCTACACTTCAAATGAATGTGAATGCGACACTTCTCGCTAGGAAATAGCGGTTGCAGATGTCTACGTATCGTAGCAATAGATTTCTAATGCTTCTTAAAATGCGATATCGCATTTCTTTCTATGTTTCATGGTAAGATAGAATATGATTTGCGATGTGTTATGTATTCCTCGTCTACACTTCAAATGAATGTAAATGCGACACTTCCTTGCTAGGAAATAGCGTCTGCAGATGTCTACGTATCGTAGCAATAGATTTCTAATGCTCCTTAAAACGCGATATCGCATCTCATTTCTATGTATCATGGTAAGATATAATATGATTTGCGAAGTATCATGTATCCTCGTCTACGATTCAAATGAATGTGAATGCGACACTTTCTCGCTAGGAAATAGCGTTTGCAGATGTCTACGTATCGTAGCAATAGAGTTCTAATGCTTCTTAAAACGCGATATCGCATCTCATTTCTATGTTTCATGGTAAGATATAATATGATTTGCGAGTGTTATTTATACCTTGTCTACACATCAAATGAATGTAAATGCGACACTTCCTGCAAGGATATAGCGTTTGCAGATGTCTACGTATCGTAGCAATAGAATTCTAATGCTTCTTAAAACGCTATAACGCATCACATTTCTATGTTTCATGGTAAGATATAATATGATTTGCGAGGTGTCATGTATTCCTCGTTTACACTTCAATGAATGTAAATGCGACACTTCCTTGCAAGGAAATAGCGTTTGCAGATGTCTACGTATCGTAGCAATAGAGTTCTTATGATTCTTAAAACGCGATGTCGCATCTCATTTTCTACGTTTCATGGTAGGATATTATATGATTGCGAAGTGTTATGTATTCCTCGTCTACACATCAAATGAATGTAAATGCGACACTTCCTTGCTAGGAAATAGCGTTTGGTCTACGTATCGTAGCAATAGAGTTCTTATGATTCTTAAAACGCGATATCGCATCTCATTTCTATGTTTCATGGTATGATATAATATGATTTGCGAAGTCGTTATGTATTCCTCGTCTACACTTCAAATGAATGTAAATGCGACACTTCCTTGCAAGGAAATAGCGTTTGCAGATGTCTACGTATCGATGCAATAGATTTCAAATGCTTCTTAAAACGAGATATTGCATCTCATATCTACGTTTCATGATAAGATATAATATTCATTGCGAACTGTTATGCATTCCTCGTCTACGATTCAAATGAAAGTAAATGCGACACTTCGTTGCAAGGAAATAGCGATTGCAGATGTCTACGTATCGTAGCAATAGAGTTCATATGATCCTTAAAACGCGATATCGCATCTCATATCTATGTTTCAAGATAAGATATAATATTCATTGCGAAGTGTTATGCATTCCTCGTCTACGATTCAAATGAAAGTAAATGTGACACTTCGTTGCAAGGAAATAGCGATTGCAGATGTCTACGTATCGTAGCAATAGAGTTCTAATGCTTCTTAAAACGCGATATCGCATCTCATTTCTATGTTTCATGGTAAGATATAATATGATTTGCGAAGTGTTATGTATTCCTCGTCTACACTTCAAATGAATGTAAATGCAACCCTTCCTTACAAGGAAATAGCGTTTGCAGATGTCTACGTATCGAAGCAATAGAGTTCAAATGCTTCTTAAAACGAGATATTGCATCTCATATCTATGTTTCATGATAAGATATAATATTCTTTGCGAAGTGCTATGCATTCCTCCTCTACGATTCAAATGAATGTAAATGCGACACTTCCTTGCAAGGAAATAGCGTTTGCAGATGTCTGCGTATCGTAGCAATAGAGTTCTTATGATTCTTAAAACGCGATATCGCATCTCATTTCTGTTTCATGGTAAGGTATAATATGATTTGCGAAGTGTTATATATCCGTCGTCTACACTTCAAGTGAATGTAAATGCGACACTTTCTTGCAAGGAAATAGCATTTGCAGATGTCTACGTATCGTAGCAATGGATTTCTGCTGCTTCTTAAAACGCGATATCGCAACTCATTTCTATGTTTCATGGTAAGATATAATATGATTTGCGAAGTGTTATGTATTCCTAGTCTACACTTCAAATGAATGTAAATGCGACACTTCCTTGCAAGGAAATAGCGTTTGCAAATGTCTACCTATCGTAGCAATAGTGTTCTAATGCTTCTTAAAACGCGATATCGCATCTCATTTCTATGTTTCATGGTAAGACATAATATGATTTGCGAAGTGTCATGTATTCCTCGTCTACACTTCAAATGAATGTAAATGCGACACTTCCTTGCAAGGAAATAGCGTATGCAGATGTCTACGTATCGAAGCAATAGAGTTCAAATGCTCCTTAAAACGAGATATTGCATCTCATATCTATGTTTCATGATAAGATATAATATTCATTGCGATGTGTTATGCATTCCTCGTCTACACTTCAAATGAATGTGAATGCGACACTTCCTTGCAAGGAAATAGCGATTGCAGATGTCTACGTATCGTAGCAATAGAGATCATATGATTCTTAAAACGCGATATCGCATCTCATTTCTATGTTTCATGGTAAGATATAACATGATTTGCGAAGTGTTACGTATTCCTAGTCTACTCTTCAAATGAATGTGAATGCGATACTTCCTCGCTAGGAAATAGCGTTTGCAGATGTCTAGGTATCGTAGCAATAGAGATCTAATGCTTCTTAAAACGCGATATCGCATCTCATTTCTATGTTTCATGGTAAGATACAATATGATTTGCGAAGTGTTATGTATTCCTCGTCTACACATCAAATGAATGTAAATACGACACTTCCTTGCAAGGAAATAGCGTTTGCAGATGTCTACGTATCGTTGCAATAGAGTTCTTATGATCCTTAAAACGCGATATCGCATCTCATTTCTATGTTTCATGGTAAGGTATAATATGATTTGCGAAGTGTTATGTATTCCTCGTCTACACTTCAAATGAATGTAAATGCGACACTTCCTTGCAAGGAAATAGCGTTTGAAGATGTCTACGTATCGTAGCAATAGAGTTCTTATGATTCTTAAAACGCGATATCGCATCTCATTTCTATGTTTCATGGTAAGATATAATACGATTTGCGAAGTGTTATTTATTCCTCGGCTACACTTCAAATGAATGTAAATGCGACATTTCTTTGCTAGGAAATAGCGATTGCAGATGTCTACGTATCGTAGCAGTAGAGATCTTATGATTCTTAAAACGCGATATCGCATCTCATTTCTATGCTTCATGGTAAGATATAATATGATTTGCGGAGTGTTATGTATTCCTCGTCTACACTTCAAATGAATGCAAATGCTACACTTCCTTGCAAGGAAATAGCGTTTGCAAATGTCTATCTATCGTAGCAGTAGTGTTCTAATGCTTCTTAAAACGCGATATCGCATCTCATTTCTATGTTTCATGGTAAGATATAATATGATTTGCGAAGTGTTATGTATTCCTCGTCTACACATCAAACGAATGTAAATGCGACACTTCCTTGCAAGGAAATAGCGTTTGCAGATGTCTACGTATCGTAGCAATAGGGTTCTAATGCTTCATAAAACGAGATATTGCATCTCATATCTATGTTTGATGATAAGATATAATATTCATTGCGAAGTGTTATGCATTCCTCGTCTACGATTCAAATGAATGTAAATGCGACACTTCCTTGCAAGGAAATAGCGTTTGCAGATGTCTACGTATCGTAGCAATAGAGTTCAAATGTTTCTTAAAACGCGATATCGCATCTCATTTCTATGTTTCATGGTAAGATATAACATGATTTGCGAAGTGTTACGTATTCCTAGTCTACTCTTCAAATGAATGTGAATGCGATACTTCCTCGCTAGGAAATAGCGTTTGCAGATGTCTAGGTATCGTTGCAATAGAGATCTAATGCTTCTTAAACGCGATATCGCATCTCATTTCTATGTTTCATGGTAAGATACAATATGATTTGCGAAGTGTTATGTATTCCTCGTCTACACATCAAATGAATGTAAATACGACACTTCCTTGCAAGGAAATAGCGTTTGCAGATGTCTACGTATCGTTGCAATAGAGTTCTTATGATACTTAAAACGCGATATCGCATCTCATTTCTATGTTTCATGGTAAGGTATAATATGATTGCGAAGTGTTATGCATTCCTCGTCTACACTTCAAATGAATGTAAATGCGACACTTCCTTGCAAGGAAATAGCGTTTGCAGATGTCTACGTATCGTAGCAATAGAGTTCTTATGATTCTTAAAACGCGATATCGCATCTCATTTCTATGTTTCATGGTAAGATATAATACGATTTGCGAAGTGTTATTTATTCCTCGGCTACACTTCAAATGAATGTAAATGCGACACTTCTTTGCTAGGAAATAGCGATTGCCGATGTCTACGTATCGTAGCAATAGAATTCTAATGCTTCTTAAAACGCGATATCGCATCACATTTCTATGTTTCATGGTAAGATATAATATGATTTGCGAGGTGTCATGTATTCCTCGTTTACACTTCAAATGAATGTAAATGCGACACTTCCTTGCAAGGAAATAGCGTTTGCAGATGTCTACGTATCGTAGCAATAGAGTTCTTATGATTCTTAAAACGCGATATCGCATCTCATTTCTACGTTTCATGGTAGGATATTATATGATTTGCGAAGTGTTATGTATTCCTCGTCTACACATCAAATGAATGTAAATGCGACACTTCCTTGCTAGGAAATAACGTTTGCCGATGTCTACGTATCGTAGCAATAGAGTTCTTATGATTCTTAAAACGCGATATCGCATCTCATTTCTATGTTTCATGGTATGATATAATATGATTTGCGAAGTGTTATGTATTCCTCGTCTACACTTCAAATGAATGTAAATGCGACACTTCCTTGCAAGGAAATAGCGTTTGCAGATGTCTACGTATCGATGCAATAGATTTCAAATGCTTCTTAAAACGAGATATTGCATCTCATATCTACGTTTCATGATAAGATATAATATTCATTGCGAAGTGTTATGCATTCCTCGTCTACGATTCAAATGAAAGTAAATGCGACACTTCGTTGCAAGGAAATAGCGATTGCAGATGTCTACGTATCGTAGCAATAGAATTCATATGATCCTTAAAACGCGATATCGCATCTCATATCTATGTTTCAAGATAAGATATAATATTCATTGCGAAGTGTTATGCATTCCTCGTCTACGATTCAAATGAAAGTAAATGTGACACTTCGTTGCAAGGAAATAGCGATTGCAGATGTCTACGTATCGTAGCAATAGAGTTCTAATGCTTCTTAAAACGCGATATCGCATCTCATTTCTATGTTTCATGGTAAGATATAATATGATTTGCGAAGTGTTATGTATTCCTCGTCTACACTTCAAATGAATGTAAATGCAACCCTTCCTTACAAGGAAATAGCGTTTGCAGATGTCTACGTATCGAAGCAATAGAGTTCAAATGCTTCTTAAAACGAGATATTGCATCTCATATCTATGTTTCATGATAAGATATAATATTCTTTGCGAAGTGCTATGCATTCCTCCTCTACGATTCAAATGAATGTAAATGCGACACTTCCTTGCAAGGAAATAGCGTTTGCAGATGTCTGCGTATCGTAGCAATAGAGTTCTTATGATTCTTAAAACGCGATATCGCATCTCATTTCTGTTTCATGGTAAGGTATAATATGATTTGCGAAGTGTTATATATCCGTCGTCTACACTTCAAGTGAATGTAAATGCGACACTTTCTTGCAAGGAAATAGCATTTGCAGATGTCTACGTATCGTAGCAATGGATTTCTGCTGCTTCTTAAAACGCGATATCGCAACTCATTTCTATGTTTCATGGTAAGATATAATATGATTTGCGAAGTGTTATGTATTCCTAGTCTACACTTCAAATGAATGTAAATGCGACACTTCCTTGCAAGGAAATAGCGTTTGCAAATGTCTACCTATCGTAGCAGTATTGTTCTAATGCTTCTTAAAACGCGATATCGCATCTCATTTCTATGTTTCATGGTAAGACATAATATGATTTGCGAAGTGTCATGTATTCCTCGTCTACACTTCAAATGAATGTAAATGCGACACTTCCTTGCAAGGTAATAGCGTTTGCAAATGTCCGCCTATCGTAGCAATAGTGTTCTAATGCTTCTTAAAACGCGATATCGCATCTCATTTCTATGATTCATGGTAAGATGTAATATGATTTGCGAAGTGTTATGTATTCCTCCTCTACACTTCAAATGAATGTAAATGCGACACTTCCTTGCAAGGAAATAGCGTATGCAGATGTCTACGTATCGAAGCAATAGAGTTCAAATGCTCCTTAAAACGAGATATTGCATCTCATATCTATGTTTCATGATAAGATATAATATTCATTGCGATGTGTTATGCATTCCTCGTCTACACTTCAAATGAATGTGAATGCGACACTTCCTTGCAAGGAAATAGCGATTGCAGATGTCTACGTATCGTAGCAATAGAGTTCATATGATTCTTAAAACGCGATATCGCATCTCATTTCTATGTTTCATGGTAAGATATAACATGATTTGCGAAGTGTTACGTATTCCTAGTCTACTCTTCAAATGAATGTGAATGCGATACTTCCTCGCTAGGAAATAGCGTTTGCAGATGTCTAGGTATCGTAGCAATAGAGATCTAATGCCTCTTAAAACGCGATATCGCATCTCATTTCTATGTTTCATGGTAAGATACAATATGATTTGCGAAGTGTTATGTATTCCTCGTCTACACATCAAATGAATGTAAATACGACACTTCCTTGCAAGGAAATAGCGTTTGGGGATGTCTACGTATCGTTGCAATAGAGTTCTTATGATCCTTAAAACGCGATATCGCATCTCATTTCTATGTTTCATGGTAAGGTATAATATGATTTGCGAAGTGTTATGTATTCCTCGTCTACACTTCAAATGAATGTAAATGCGACACTTCCTTGCAAGGAAATAGCGTTTGCAGATGTCTACGTATCGTAGCAATAGAGTTCTTATGATTCTTAAAACGCGATATCGCATCTCATTTCTATGTTTCATGGTAAGATATAATACGATTTGCGAAGTGTTATTTATTCCTCGGCTACACTTCAAATGAATGTAAATGCGACACTTCTTTGCTAGGAAATAGCGATTGCAGATGTCTACGTATCGTAGCAGTAGAGATCTTATGATTCTTAAAACGCGATATCGCATCTCATTTCTATGCTTCATGGTAAGATATAATATGATTTGCGGAGTGTTATGTATTCCTCGTCTACACTTCAAATGAATGCAAATGCGACACTTCCTTGCAAGGAAATAGCGTTTGCAAATGTCTACCTATCGTAGCAGTAGTGTTCTAATGCTTCTTAAAACGCGATATCGCATCTCATTTCTATGTTTCATGGTAAGATATAATATGATTTGCGAAGTGTTATGTATTCCTCGTCTACACATCAAACGAATGTAAATGCGACACTTCCTTGCAAGGAAATAGCGTTTGCAGATGTCTACGTATCGTAGCAATAGAGTTCTAATGCTTCATAAAACGAGATATTGCATCTCATATCTATGTTTGATGATAAGATATAATATTCATTGCGAAGTGTTATGCATTCCTCGTCTACGATTCAAATGAATGTAAATGCGACACTTCCTTGCAAGGAAATAGCGTTTGCAGATGTCTACGTATCGTAGCAATAGAGTTCAAATGTTTCTTAAAACGCGATATCGCATCTCATTTCTATGTTTCATGGTAAGATATAACATGATTTGCGAAGTGTTACGTATTCCTAGTCTACTCTTCAAATGAATGTGAATGCGATACTTCCTCCCTAGGAAATAGCGTTTGCAGATGTCTAGGTATCGTAGCAATAGATATCTAATGCTTCTTAAAACGCGATATCGCATCTCATTTCTATGTTTCATGGTAAGATACAATATGATTTGCGAAGTGTTATGTATTCCTCGTCTACACATCAAATGAATGTAAATACGACACTTCCTTGCAAGGAAATAGCGTTTGCAGATGTCTACGTATCGTTGCAATAGAGTTCTTATGATACTTAAAACGCGATATCGCATCTCATTTCTATGTTTCATGGTAAGGTATAATATGATTTGCGAAGTGTTATGTATTCCTCGCCTACACTTCAAATGAATGTAAATGCGACACTTCCTTGCAAGGAAATAGCGTTTGCAGATGTCTACGTATCGTAGCAATAGAGTTCTTATGATTCTTAAAACGCGATATCGCATCTCATTTCTATGTTTCATGGTAAGATATAATACGATTTGCGAAGTGTTATTTATTCCTCGGCTACACTTCAAATGAATGTAAATGCGACACTTCCTTGCAAGGAAATAGCGTTTGCACATGTCTACGTATCGTAGCAATAGAGTTCTAATGCTTCATAAAACGAGATATTGCATCTCATATCTATGTTTGATGATAAGATATAATATTCATTGCGAAGTGCTATGCATTCCTCGTCTACGATTCAAATGAATGTAAATGCGACACTTCCTTGCAAGGAAATAGCGTTTGCAGATGTCTACGTATCGTAGCAATAGAGTTCAAATGTTTCTTAAAACGCGATATCGCATCTCATATCTATGTTTCATGATAAGATATAATATTCAGTGCGAAGTGTTATGCATTCCTCGTCTATACTTCAAATGAATGTGAATGCGACACTTCCTAGCTAGGAAATAGCGTTTGCAGATGTCTACGTATCGTAGCAATAGATTTCTAATGCTTCTTAAAGCGCGATATCGCATCTCATTTCTATGTTTCATGATAAGATATAATATGATTTGCGAAGTGTCATGCATTCCTCGTCTACACTTCAAATGAATGTAAATGCCACACTTCCTTGCTAGGAAATAGCGTTTGCAGATGTCTACATATCGTAGCAATAGAATTCTAGTGCTTCTTAAAACGCGTTATCGCATCTCATTTCTATGATTCATGATAAGATATAATATGTTTTGCGAAGTGTCATGTATTCCTCGTCTACACTTCAAATGAATGTAAATGCGACACTTCCTTGCTAGGAAATAGCGTCTGCAGATGTCTAGGTATCGTAGCAATAGAGTTCTAATGCTTCTTAAAACGCGATATCGCATCTCATTTCTATGTTTCATGGTAAGATGTAATATGATTTGCGAAGTGTTATGTATTCCTCCTCTACACTTCAAATGAATGTAACTGCGACACTTCCTTGCAAGGAAATAGCGTTTGCAAATGTCTACCTATCGTAGCAGTAGTGTTCTAATGCTTCTTAAAACGCGATATCGCATCTCATTTCTATGTTTCATGAAAGATATAACATGATTTTCGAAGTGTTATGTATTCCTGGTCTACTCTTCAAATGAATGTGAATGCGATACTTCCTCGCTAGGAAATAGCGTTTGCAGATGTCTACGTATCGTAGCAGTAGCTTTCTAGTGCTTCTTAAAACGCGATATCGCATCTCATTTCTATGTTTCAATGTAAGATATAATATGATTGCGAAGTGTTATGTATTCCTCGTTTACACATCAAATGAATGTAAATGCGACACTTCCTTGCAAGGAAATAGCGTTTGCAGATGACTACGTATCGTAGCAATAGGGTTCTTATGATTCTTAAAACGCGATATCGCCTCTCATTTCTATGTTTCATGGTAAGATATTATATGATTTGCGAAGTGTCATGTATTCCTCGTGTATACTTCAAATGAATGTAAATGCGACACTTCCTTGCAAGGAAATAGCGTTTGCAGATGTCTACGTATCGTAGCAATAGAGTTCTTATGATTCTTAAAACGCGATATCGCATCTCATTTCTATGTTTCATGGTATGATATAATATGATTT
Source organism: Xylocopa sonorina (assembly GCF_050948175.1). Classification (NCBI taxonomy): domain Eukaryota; kingdom Metazoa; phylum Arthropoda; class Insecta; order Hymenoptera; family Apidae; genus Xylocopa; species Xylocopa sonorina. Next base: position 1,378,616 of record NW_027490122.1, on the reverse strand, counting down.
GCGAAGTGTTATGTATTCCTCGTCTACACTTCAAATGAATGTAAATGCGACACTTCCTTGCAAGGAAATAGCGTTTGCAGATGTCTACGTATCGATGCAATAGATTTCAAATGCTTCTTAAAACGAGATATTGCATCTCATATCTACGTTTCATGATAAGATATAATATTCATTGCGAAGTGTTATGCATTCCTCGTCTACGATTCAAATGAAAGTAAATGCGACACTTCGTTGCAAGGAAATAGCGATTGCAGATGTCTACGTATCGTAGCAATAGAGTTCATATGATCCTTAAAACGCGACATCGCATCTCATATCTATGTTTCAAGATAAGATATAATATTCATTGCGAAGTGTTATGCATTCCTCGTCTACGATTCAAATGAAAGTAAATGTGACACTTCGTTGCAAGGAAATAGCGATTGCAGATGTCTACGTATCGTAGCAATAGAGTTCTAATGCTTCTTAAAACGCGATATCGCATCTCATTTCTATGTTTCATGGTAAGATATAATATGATTTGCGAAGTGTTATGTATTCCTCGTCTACACTTCAAATGAATGTAAATGCAACCCTTCCTTACAAGGAAATAGCGTTTGCAGATGTCTACGTATCGAAGCAATAGAGTTCAAATGCTTCTTAAAACGAGATATTGCATCTCATATCTATGTTTCATGATAAGATATAATATTCTTTGCGAAGTGCTATGCATTCCTCCTCTACGATTCAAATGAATGTAAATGCGACACTTCCTTGCAAGGAAATAGCGTTTGCAGATGTGTACGTATCGTAGCAATAGAGTTCTTATGATTCTTAAAACGCGATATCGCATCTCATTTCTGTTTCATGGTAAGGTATAATATGATTTGCGAAGTGTTATATATCCGTCGTCTACACTTCAAGTGAATGTAAATGTGACACTTTCTTGCAAGGAAATAGCATTTGCAGATGTCTACGTATCGTAGCAATGGATTTCTGCTGCTTCTTAAAACGCGATATCGCAACTCATTTCTATGTTTCATGGTAAGATATAATATGATTTGCGAAGTGTTATGTATTCCTAGTCTACACTTCAAATGAATGTAAATGCGACACTTCCTTGCAAGGAAATAGCGTTTGCAAATGTCTACCTATCGTAGCAATAGTGTTCTAATGCTTCTTAAAACGCGATATCGCATCTCATTTCTATGTTTCATGGTAAGACATAATATGATTTGCGAAGTGTCATGTATTCCTCGTCTACACTTCAAATGAATGTAAATGCGACACTTCCTTGCAAGGTAATAGCGTTTGCAAATGTCTGCCTATCGTAGCAATAGTGTTCTAATGCTTCTTAAAACGCGATATCGCATCTCATTTCTATGTTTCATGGTAAGATGTAATATGATTTGCGAAGTGTTATGTATTCCTCCTCTACACTTCAAATGAATGTAAATGCGACACTTCCTTGCAAGGAAATAGCGTTTGCAAATGTCTACCTATCGTAGCAATAGTGTTCTAATGCTTCTTAAAACGCGATATCGCATCTCATTTCTATGTTTCATGGTAAGATATAATATGATTTGCGAACTGTTATGTCTTCCTCGTCTACACTTCAAATGAATGTAAATGCGACACTTCCTTGCAAGGAAATAGCGTATGCAGATGTCTACGTATCGAAGCAATAGAGTTCAAATGCTCCTTAAAACGAGATATTGCATCTCATATCTATGTTTCATGATAAGATATAATATTCATTGCGATGTGTTATGCATTCCTCGTCTACACTTCAAATGAATGTGAATGCGACACTTCCTTGCAAGGAAATAGCGATTGCAGATGTCTACGTATCGTAGCAATAGAGTTCATATGATTCTTAAAACGCGATATCGCATCTCATTTCTATGTTTCATGGTAAGATATAACATGATTTGCGAAGTGTTACGTATTCCTAGTCTACTCTTCAAATGAATGTGAATGCGATACTTCCTCGCTAGGAAATAGCGTTTGCAGATGTCTAGGTATCGTAGCAATAGAGATCTAATGCTTCTTAAAACGCGATATCGCATCTCATTTCAATGTTTCATGGTAAGATACAATATGATTTGCGAAGTGTTATGTATTCCTCGTCTACACATCAAATGAATGTAAATACGACACTTCCTTGCAAGGAAATAGCGTTTGCAGATGTCTACGTATCGTTGCAATAGAGTTCTTATTATCCTTAAAACGCGATATCGCATCTCATTTCTATGTTTCATGGTAAGGTATAATATGATTTGCGAAGTGTTATGTATTCCTCGTCTACACTTCAAATGAATGTAAATGCGACACTTCCTTGCAAGGAAATAGCGTTTGCAGATGTCTACGTATCGTAGCAATAGAGTTCTTATGATTCTTAAAACGCGATACCGCATCTCATTTCTATGTTTCATGGTAAGTTATAATACGATTTGCGAAGTGTTATTTATTCCTCGGCTACACTTCAAATGAATGTAAATGCGACACTTCTTTGCTAGGAAATAGCGATTGCAGATGTCTACGTATCGTAGCAGTAGAGATCTTATGATTCTTAAAACGCGATATCGCATCTCATTTCTATGTTTCATGATAAGATATAATATGATTTGCGAAGTGTCATGTATTCCTCGTCTACACTTCAAATGAATGTAAATGCGACACTTCCTTGCTAGGAAATAGCGTCTAGGTATCGTAGCAATAGAGTTCTAATGCTTCTTAAAACGCGATATCGCATCTCATTTCTATGTTTCATGGTAAGATGTAATATGATTTGCGAAGTGTTATGTATTCCTCCTCTACACTTCAAATGAATGTAACTGCGACACTTCCTTGCAAGGAAATAGCGTTTGCAAATGTCTACCTATCGTAGCAGTAGTGTTCTAATGCTTCTTAAAACGCGATATCGCATCTCATTTCTATGTTTCATGGAAAGATATAACATGATTTTCGAAGTGTTATGTATTCCTGGTCTACTCTTCAAATGAATGTGAATGCGATACTTCCTCGCTAGGAAATAGCGTTTGCAGATGTCTACGTATCGTAGCAGTAGCTTTCTAGTGCTTCTTAAAACGCGATATCGCATCTCATTTCTATGTTTCAATGTAAGATATAATATGATTTGCGAAGTGTTATGTATTCCTCGTCTATACTTCAAATGAATGTAAATGCGACACTTCCTTGCAAGGAAATAGCGTTTGCAGATGTCTACGTATCGTAGCAATAGAGTTCTAATGCTTCTTAGAACGCGATATCGCATCTCATTTCTATGTTTCATGGTAAGATATAATATGATTTGCGAAGTGTTATGTATTCCTCGTCTACACTTCAAATGAATGTGAATGCGACACTTTCTCGCTAGGAAATAGCGTTTGCAGATGTCTACGTATCGTAGCAATAGATTTCTAATGCTTCTTAAAATGCGATATCGCATTTCATTTCTATGTTTCATGGTAAGATAGAATATGATTTGCGAAGTGTTATGTATTCCTCGTCTACACTTCAAATGAATGTAAATGCGACACTTCCTTGCTAGGAAATAGCGTCTGCAGATGTCTACGTATCGTAGCAGTAGATTTCTAATGCTCCTTAAAACGCGATATCGCATCTCATTTCTATGTATCATGGTAAGATATAATATGATTTGCTAAGTGTTATGTATTCCTCGCCTACACTTCAAATGAATGTAAATGCGACTCTTCTTTGCTAGGAAATAGCGTTTGCAAATGTCTACCTATCGTAGCAATAGTGTTCTAATGCTTCTTAAAACGCGATATTGCATCTCATATCTATGTTTCATGATAGGATATAATATTCATTGCGAAGTGTTATGCATTCCTCGTCTATACTTCAAATGAATGTGAATGCGACACTTCCTCGCTAGGAAATAGCGTTTGCAGATGTCTACGTATCGTAGCAATAGAGTTCTTATGATTCTTAAAACGCGATATCGCATCTCATTTCTATGTTTCATGGTAAGGTATAATATGATTTGCGAAGTGTTATGTATTCCTCGTCTACGCATCAAATGAATGTAAATGCGACACTTCCTTGCAAGGAAATAGCGTTTGCAGATGTCTACTGTCACGTCCGGGACCGGGAAAATTTCCGGAGTCGTCCGTACGAAACGAAATATAAAACACAGGGCCGATCACTCGATTGTGATGGGTACCGTGGTTTCCTTTTATGGGACGCGAGCGATAATTGTACCCTTTTCGACGCGGTGAGGTGAAATTTACTTACCTTTCGTCGATTAACACCTTAATATCCTCTTTCCAGGTATCGCCGTTGTCGAGGGTCACCGGCTGGGACAGTGGACGCGTAAGATGGGCGTTGAGGGAGCGTCAATGGAGAGAGGGTCCAGCGACGTTGACCGGACTCGGATGCTGGCGTCGGAGATGTCGGTGGTGCTGCAGGAGGCTGGATGCGGACAGCAGTAACAGCAATCACGGAATGGTAGGCTGGGCACGCCTGGGATCCGTTATATTCCCCCACAAGTTGTCGCAAGAAATTCTTTCTACCGGCGCGGCGCGTCTTCTTGGTAGCGGAGCGACACATACGAGATCTTCTTCTCCTAACCAGATTCGAGTCGGATAAGCGGCGGTCCGCTCTATCGTCGTCGGTCCAGGAGGGTGAAGAGTGATCGTCCACTCGGGAGATCTTCCACTTGTATTCGGCACAGATAAGCGGCGGTCCGCTCTATCTAATGCAGAGGTTCAAGTCTCTGTATCTCCGCAAAGTAGCGCTGTGTATGGTTGTACGCGAGAACCGGAGTGTGTCGCGTAGATATAAAATGAATAAGGACTCGGATGTAGAAATAAAATAGAGATATATTCTTGATTAATCCTAGCTATACACTTACTTCCCTATCTAGATTTAGAGTAACATAATGAACTAGAAATAGAACTTAGATTTAGAAATAGAATAGGAACTTGAAATGGAACTTGAATACGATTTGAATTAGAAGTCGAGGTTTGAGAGAGGTCCGAAGTCGGGCGATGCCCGGGACGAAGTGTCGATCCACTCGCGTGCACGAGACCTCCTCGGTTCTCGTGGCGCGCCAGTCGCTGAGCTCTTCGAGTGGGGCGGACGGTAGGAATAGGGCGGACGGCCCTTGCGGTGGGGCGCGGCCCGCGTTACGCGTGAGCCGCGCGCGTCGAGTGCGCGCGCGAGCGCATCGCTTCTTAGAGAATATTGATTATACATATATCTTAAAATTATGTGTGAGTGTTGTTCGTGTTACATCGAATAGTGTCGTGTGTACTTAGATCTAGAATTAATATATATAGTTATATATATTAGAAAAAATGAAGTATGGCTGAGTTACGGTGGGCGATTCGGTGGGTCGTTGTTGCGAAGGTGGATCGTGGGTGCTGTGATTTGCGCGGTAGCGCAAATGATTGTTCCATCTCCGGGGCGTGATTTGCGGGTCGGCTGCCTTAGCTCGGCGAAAGGGGTGTTTACCCGTGCGCTGGGCCGTGGACGGGTGCAGGTAATTCGTCCCTGCTCTGTGTGGGAGGTGTCGGAGGGTGGACGGCGATACGCCGGACGTCACACTACGTATCGTAGCAATGGATTTCTGATGCTTCTTAAAACGCGATATCGCATCTCATTCCTATGTTTCATGGTAAGATATAATATGATTTGCGAAGTGTCATGCATTCCTCGTCTACACTTCAAATGAATGTAAATAAGACACTTCCCTGCAAGGAAATGGCGTTTGCAGATGTCTGCGTATCGTAGCAATAGAGTTCTAATGCTTCTTAAAACTCGATATCGCATCTCATTTCTATGTTTCATGGTAAGATGTAATATGATTTGCGAAGTGTTATGCATTCCTCGTCTACGATTCAAATGAATGTAAATGCGACACTTCCTTGCAAGGAAATAGCGTCTGCAGATGTCTACGTATCGTAGCAATAGATTTCTAATGCTCCTTAAAACGCGATATCGCATCTCATTTCTATGTATCATGGTAAGATATAATATGATTTGCGAAGTATCATGTATCCTCGTCTACGATTCAAATGAATGTGAATGCGACACTTTCTCGCTAGGAAATAGCGTTTGCAGATGTCTACGTGTAGTAGCAATAGAGTTCTAATGCTTCTTAAAACGCGATATCGCATCTCATTTCTATGTTTCATGGTAAGATATAATATGATTTGCGAAGTGTTATGTTTTCCTCGCCTACACTTCAAATGAATGTAAATGCGATACTTCCTCGCTAGGAGATAGCGTTTGCAGATGTCTACGTATCGTAGCAATAGCTTTCTAGTGCTTCTTAAAACGCGAAATCGCATCTCATTTCTATGTTTCATGGTAAGACATAATATGATTTGCGAAGTGTCATGCATTCCTCGTCTACACTTCAAATGAATGTAAATGCGACACTTCCCTGCAAGGAAATGGCGTTTGCAGATGTCTGCGTATCGTAGCAATAGAGTTCTAATGCTTCTTAAAACTCGATATCGCATCTCATTTCTATGTTTCATGGTAAGATGTAATATGATTTGCGAAGTGTTATGCATTCCTCGTCTACGATTCAAATGAATGTAAATGCGACACTTCCTTGCAAGGAAATAGCGTTTGCAGATGTCTACGTATCGTAGCAATAGAGTTCTAATGCTTCTCAGAACGCGATATCGCATCTCATTTCTATGTTTCATGGTAAGATATAATATGATTTGCGAAGTGGTATGTATTCTTCGTCTACACTTCAAATGAATGTAAATAAGACACTTCCCTGCAAGGAAATGGCGTTTGCAGATGTCTGCGTATCGTAGCAATAGAGTTCTAATGCTTCTTAAAACTCGATATCGCATTTCATTTCTATGTTTCATGGTAAGATGTAATATGATTTGCGAAGTGTTATGCATTCCTCGTCTACGATTCAAATGAATGTAAATGCGACACTTCCTTGCAAGGAAATAGCGTCTGCAGATGTCTACGTATCGTAGCAATAGATTTCTAATGCTCCTTAAAACGCGATATCGCATCTCATTTCTATGTATCATGGTAAGATATAATATGATTTGCGATGTATCATGTATCCTCGTCTACGATTCAAATGAATGTGAATGCGATACTTTCTCGCTAGGAATTAGCGTTTGCAGATGTCTACGTATCGTAGCAATAGAGTTCTAATGCTTCTTAAAACGCGATATCGCATCTCATTTCTATGTTTCATGGTAAGATATAATATGACTTGCGAAGTGTTATGTTTTCCTCGCCTACACTTCAAATGAATGTAAATGCGATACTTCCTCGCTAGGAAATAGCGTTTGCAGATGTCTACGTATCGTAGCAATAGCTTTCTAGTGCTTCTTAAAACGCGAAATCGCATCTCATTTCTATGTTTCATGGTAAGACATAATATGATTTGCGAAGTGTCATGCATTCCTCGTCTACACTTCAAATGAATGTAAATGCGACACTTCCCTGCAAGGAAATGGCGTTTGCAGATGTCTGCGTATCGTAGCAATAGAGTTCTAATGCTTCTTAAAACTCGATATCGCATCTCATTTCTATGTTTCATGGTAAGATGTAATATGATTTGCGAAGTGTCATGCATTCCTCGTCTACACTTCAAATGAATGTAAATAAGACACTTCCCTGCAAGGAAATGGCGTTTGCAGATGTCTGCGTATCGTAGCAATAGAGTTCTAATGCTTCTTAAAACTCGATATCGCATCTCATTTCTATGTTTCATGGTAAGATGTAATATGATTTGCGAAGTGTTATGCATTCCTCGTCTACGATTCAAATGAATGTAAGTGCGACACTTCCTTGCAAGGAAATAGCGTCTGCAGATGTCTACGTATCGTAGCAATAGATTTCTAATGCTCCTTAAAACGCGATATCGCATCTCATTTCTATGTATCATGGTAAGATATAATATGATTTGCGAAGTATCATGTATCCTCGTCTACGATTCAAATGAATGTGAATGCGACACTTTCTCGCTAGGAAATAGCGTTTGCAGATGTCTACGTGTCGTAGCAATAGAGTTCTAATGCTTCTTAAAACGCGATATCGCATCTCATTTCTATGTTTCATGGTAAGATATAATATGATTTGCGAAGTGTTATGTTTTCCTCGCCTACACTTCAAATGAATGTAAATGCGATACTTCCTCGCTAGGAAATAGCGTTTGCAGATGTCTACGTATCGTAGCAATAGCTTTCTAGTGCTTCTTAAAACGCGAAATCGCATCTCATTTCTATGTTTCATGGTAAGACATAATATGATTTGCGAAGTGTCATGCATTCCTCGTCTACACTTCAAATGAATGTAAATGCGACACTTCCCCGCAAGGAAATGGCGTTTGCAGATGTCTGCGTATCGTAGCAATAGAGTTCTAATGCTTCTTAAAACTCGATATCGCATCTCATTTCTATGTTTCATGGTAAGATGTAATATGATTTGCGAAGTGTTATGCATTCCTCGTCTACGATTCAAATGAATGTAAATGCGACACTTCCTTGCAAGGAAATAGCGTTTGCAGATGTCTACGTATCGTAGCAATAGAGTTCTAATGCTTCTCAGAACGCGATATCGCATCTCATTTCTATGTTTCATGGTAAGATATAATATGATTTGCGAAGTTGTATGTATTCTTCGTCTACACTTCAAATGAATGTAAATAAGACACTTCCCTGCAAGGAAATGGCGTTTGCAGATGTCTGCGTATCGTAGCAATAGAGTTCTAATGCTTCTTAAAA